>NC_088909.1:70458256-70560756 GCF_037157495.1 Lathamus discolor
AGCACATGGAAGTAAAAGGTAGCTTGCCCAAGCGAGACTAGATGAAAATCAAGACTGTCTCTTTAAGGAAAATACATCATCCTTTATCACTCAGAATGGTTGCATTACAGCTCTGCTACTTTCGTGCTTCAGTTGAGCAAGTTACAGATATTAAACAAAATGGCACATCACAATAGGACATGAAATGAATTATAGCATAATGAGTGAACACATCTACTGTATTATTATACACAGTCACCTTTCATGTATTATGTAAAAGAATCCAACTTGAGAGATCTAGCTTATTTTTCATTTCAAAAGAATTTTGTAGAGAGCACTTATAGTGTCAGTTACTTCAGTATCAAATAGCAGATCTTTTGAAAGCTGTAAGGTGCGGGAGGGCCCAGCAGAGGTAAGTACATCACCAGTCACCCGGACAGCAGTGATCTTAACACACAGCAACAAAAGGCAGCAATAAGAAATTTCAACCCTTTTTGCTATCCAGCAGCACAACTGCTCTGCTTGGGATAAAAGACGATGCAGTGTCAGGACTGTGACAGGCTACACAGAGGTCCTACCAGTGTCTTGGGAGGACCCTCACAGTTATACCCACCATCCTATCCTACAGGTAGCTACCTGCACTGACAGGTTTTTATTTAGTAAAACTGATGTCCTTTAGAACACAAGGCAAAGCAAAATGGAATAAAATATTCCTTTCCATGAGGAAATACCATTCCCAGCAGCAGCTTGCAAAACCAAGGTTGCCTGCAGCAAAGAGGGAGGCAGGTTAAAACTGATTGCATCTTTAAAAAGAGATGACAGTGTTTTCAGGCTTTTTTTACTTCTTCTCAGAACAAAGAGTATCAGATTCTTCAACTATCAAACACATGTTCAAGCTAATACCTAAGCCACCAACAGACCATCCTGCACAAGCTGAAATACATGTCCATCAAAATTTACAGATGCTTATACAGAAAATAGAATTTTACCTTAACTTCTTAAATTATAATGGCTCACATGACCATGTGATGTTTCAGTTAAAAAATAACAATTCAGCCACAAATAAGCCATCAGGAAAGCATAACAATGGAAACTGTAAGGCTATATATGGTGTCCCCAGATGAAAATTATAGCCTTTTTTTTTTTTCAAGATAAAATATATGTCATTCATTTGTAATTTATGCAAGCAAAAGACTATTGGATTGGTGAAACACTTACATAGGCTAACCATTTTTATACAAATGATAGTGGCTTAAAGAACTGCAAGAAATATTGTTATCTTTAGAGGAATAACTTCATAACCTTTTATCTACCAAAGACCAAATACATTTTAAGGAAATTATAAATACTCCTTTTACCTCGCCATGATAAAGAGGCTTACTGCAAACATTAACATACCTACTCACCACACATAATTTATAACAGAGAAAGAGCTTGAAATGCTTTTATGTAAATAATCATAGATTTTCCTACAGTTACTAAAAGGCTGTTTGAAACTCTTTAGTACCAGGGGACCTTGAAAAACACTGTTTCTAGCAAATTTCAGTGTTTTCTCCAAGTTTTGCACAGGGCTTACCCAGCTGACCCCATTTTTGTCTCAAATCCTTACATAAACAATGTTTGTAATAAAAGCAGATTTCATAAAAAATTTTCATGTAAGGCAGGCTTTGCAATAGAAGTGCAAACAAAGATACTGGTGTAAATGAATGGAAGCATCTTCCATCTCCTAAACTCATCAAGTACCTTCAAGCATCTCCATTCCCAGAAAATGCCACATTTACCCTAACTGGCAGAACAGAAAATACACAGGACTCCAAATATCATACAACAGCCAGGCGCCCATAACTACCACCACCTGTTGTTATAACTAATGAGCAGGGATGCACTTGAAAGAAAAAAAGAGACACGGTTACACACTTGCTCTGTTTCCTCTATTCATATAACAATGGCTAAAGAAGGCTTTCAACTACAATGCAGGCTTTTGTCAAAGTTCACCCATCCAGAATATGGGTTCAGAAAAGGAGAAAAAAGACTCCAGTTGTGATAATCTATTTATTAGAAGGATGTTTAGAGATTCAAAGTAAGCTTAATATTTTAAACTTCTGGTTCACCTGTGAAACTACGACAATCCTCCCTGTTACATTAAGTCCTCCTAAGAGACTAGTACCTCCAAGAGTAACATCACAGTGTGCAGCAAACACAAACTGACAGACATTGTGATATCCCTTAGGGGAGGTACCTCACTTTATACACGATTCTGCATAATGAGACACAAAATGCAAGCATTCTGGATTCTGGAATATCTATAGATGTGTCAGGTTTTCACTCCAGCCTGTCTTTCAATCTCAGATTTCCTGAAGCAGATATATTAAAAATATGTTCCTGTCCTTTATGTAATCTTTCAGATATAATGCTATGTAGCTTGTAAGTGAATCCCTAAGTAAAAGGTAATAGTCACACTTCCCACTTCTAATACAAAGATATCGAAGTTTCTCACAAAACACCATATTATCAACCGTATTTTAATAAAGGATAAAATCTAAGTTAAAGCAGCCTCACATTAAAATATCCATAGATTTCAACAAAGGACATTATCAGAATATTTGATGAGGAGCCACCTCGGAATAATTGATCCATTACAGCAATTATAGAAAAAAGAAATATGATTTACGTCAGAGTCTAATATCCCATACTCTAACTGAAACTACAATTGTAGGCACATGTAACACAACAGAAAGCAAATCAAACATGCTTTTAAGATCTCCTAGTTTGGCCACAATAGGGTTGAAGGAGTGGATATTGCATCATCTAACCCCTAAAACAGGAAAAAAAAAGAGTTCCAGATATACCATAGCCAACTGGTGAAAGTTTATTATAGCAATCAACTGTAAAACGCATTAAAATTTGGAAATAAGTTCTGAGGGACCCTTATGTTCATGGTTCAGTCTAGACATTCAGAATCAGCAACCAGGACACAGTTTTATTTGTGTTCTGGTAAAGCACAAAGACCTAAGAGAAGCCCATATACTGCACACAAAGAACGGATGACAATCCTTGCATCCAGAGAGGCTGCAACTTAGGAAACACTGAAAAAGACAAGTAGCTAGGGTCAATAGCCTTCAATGATCACGATGGCTAGTGCACAAGCTCTTGCTCTGAGTTCATCAGAGAAGGGGACCAAGTATATGTCTAAAATAGAAATTTCAATTTAAAAAGTGAATTAGTACCACTTATCTGAGGTTTTCCATAGAGGTAAAATAATATAATTTCTCTTGAAGTACTTTCAGTTTATTTGGGGACTAATTTTTTTTTCTTTTTTACATTTTTAACCATCTGTAATATAGAATCAGAGCTCTGCAGTTGGAAGGGACCCACTAGCAAGGACTCAAAGAACTTGTAAAGACTCAAAATGCTCCCATTTTACAATCAATAGAGGCCATGACTTTTTTAGGACTAAGGCAGACTTCCTTGCCTCTCATGTCCGTGCATGGGAATGCCTCTAAGGCTAGAAGTCACAGACCTGCAGTAAGATGCAGTGGATGACGATCACCAAATGATGTGAAGGTGAAAGCCATATAGCATGACCCTGAAGTCAGAGTCCCTCTGTACCCATGCAGCTAGGACCACTAGGCAGGAAAGACTGATGAGTCCCTGAAATCTCAAATATTTCAGTGACACCAAGGTGGCTCAATATTTCAGTAAAAGATAACATGAGAGACCTGAATGTTCCACACCAATTCCATGTCCTTCCTTCTCAAGAAATCTTACTGCCACAGTGTGAAGGACTGGGTGGGGAAGAGATGTTAATCATGAGGGATTATCAAAACCTCTTTACATGACCAGGTGCACCATGGAACACATCCGTACTAACAACAAGTAGCTAGCCTGTGAATTCAAAATAATAAGGCGTTACTTACCCACTAATGTGTATGCTTCCTCTGCTAAGTAGATGCCTCCCACCAGTCCAGCAATGGCTGGAATGAAGCAATAAATAGTTTTCCAGGGACTATGCCTGTGTTGGCTTTTTTTGACTTGTTTTGGTTTTGCTTTGTTGTTTGGTCTATTTTTTTGGTGATTTTTCTTTTTTTGTTTGTTTTGTTTTGCTTTTTGTTTTCTTGGGTTTTTTTAGGGATTTTTTGGGGGTCTTTTTTGTTTCTTGTTTTGTTTTTGTTTGAGTTTTTGTGTTGTTTTTTGATTTTGTTGCTTTGGTGGGTTTTTTTTTTTTTCTGTTTTTTTTTTTGTTTTGTTTTGTTTTGTTTTTTTTTTTCTGTGGCAGGTAAAATCGTGACTATTTTTTGAGTAAGAAAATTCAGCTGTTTGTTTCATTTCCTCTGGGTGTTCCCTACCAAACCTGCATTCCAGTTGGGTACCATTCCAGGTACCTAACTTTGACTGCGTCAGTATACTTTTTTTCTTGCCTAAAACTGGTGTGAGGCCACACAAAGCTCAGTTCACAATTTTCTTGTTGCTACCATTGAATATTGGTGCATTAAATAAGTTCTTTGAAAAGCTATGCAGGATGGGTAACAATGATTTCTCTGGTGGACTCATGTTCAGCTTCAGAAAATATTTTGTTTGAAAAGGAAAAAAAAGAAAAAGGAGGAGCTGTTAAATAATACGAAACAGCTCTCACAGTGATCCATCAAGCCTGTACATGCATGCTCACATTCTTCCAGCCACAGACTTCCTCAGCCTGAAGTATACAAATACTTGTGTTAGGATCAGGATTTTTCTTTTTTTCTTGCTAGGCATTAAGAAAATAATGCCTCACCTAGAAGACAAGCCTGGTAAAGTTTTGCCTGGTGCAAGATGCCTGCCTGTTTCACATGGAACAATTTGGCTTTTAATGTCATTTTTCCCCACCCTTCCTGACACAGCCAGTGAAGGCACCTTCTGCAATCCTTGTCCTCAAGCCGCATCTCTCACAGCAGTACACAGTAGCAGCCAGTAAAACTGACTACCCTGAGCTGTAATATCTTGCCTTCTTCCTATGCAGCCAAAATAATCTTCCCTCTCTTCCCTTGTTATTTTAAGGACCTTAAAGCTATCAGTCTGCATAGCTGCAGTCCAGGATACTCCACTAGAACCCAAGTGCTATGGGTGCAAACAGCAACAGATGAGGAGGAAAAGCATCTGCCATATCTCCAAGCTCAAAAAAAATTCGAAGACTTTGACTTAAAAAAGAAACCAGATCACCTGTCTGGGTTGATGTTGTACAAACTTAGTGAGTTAAGTAGGCTGGAATATGCTGCATTAGAGCTTGAACAATGTGCAGTTTGCTTTTTAACCACTGTTTTTAGATAAGCAGTGTCATAATAAATAGGTCTAGGGAAAAGTGCTTGTTTTCCAGCTGAAGAGAAACACTCCAAATGAGTCTCTTACATTTGACAGCCCTTCTCTCTCTCTACCTATTTTCCTCCTCCCCCCTTTCTTACGTAAAACTTTTTCCAAAATAAACATTTAATTCCATTATATATACGCAAGTAAAGCACATACAAAGGACTGAAAGAGACTTAAGGAATATGAACACCAATGCTTTGCTATCACATGCACCTCTTCATTAAAGCATCATGCTCAATCTTGGAAGAAGTCTGCTTTTTTCTCAGTGGTCTCTGGATTGGAAACTTAATCCAGGGCCACCCTGCTTTAATGGGAACCTCTTTAATTCCAAGCTCCCCCGTTTTCCTCACTTTAGTGCTGGCATTATCTTTCAGTCGTCATGCCTTTTCACTCTTGATGAATAGACATTTGAAGCATTTTCAGATGACATTTTTAAGAGTTCTGGGCCTGCCACTTTGCTAGATTAAAAGGATGTAGGCTTTTCTTACATGACACATCCTCCATCCTCTAGACTTTCCAGTTTGCCAAGTAGGCCCTTCTCCCTTTCAGTCCCATTTTCAATTAAGTTTTTGAGCACAGGTGACCAAGTTTGTACTCACTATCCCAGGCGAGGTCTTGCCAGTACCTTGTATAATAGCAACAATACTTCAGTATCTCTGCTGCAAATGCCTCTTCTGACACATCCTAGATCACATTTGTCTTTTTCACGGCTGTTTCCTGCTGGCATGCTGAGCCCAGCTAAGAGTCCCACCTCCTTCTCCTCCTCTGTCATTTCCAGCTGATGAGCACCTGTGAAACTTGGTAAAGGAAAAGGGTCAGCTAGATAGACTGCTCCTACCGCACCTCTTTATTTAAGACTGCTCAGAGGAAGAAAGAGGCATAAATAAGTCTGTAACAGCTGTCACAGCAGTTGCTACAGCCAGACAAATCCTGTGAACACTTTCCATTCCCATTCGATGAACAACCCCTGAGATTAAGACCACACCACAAGCAACAGCAACTCTTGACCACTGATAACAGACTCAGGAAAGTTCTCATTGGGAGAGAGAGGAACGCATGAGAAAATAGCAGCATAGTCACACACAACCCAATAAAATCCTAAAATGGGTATGGTGTAGATAAGCTATTCTAGTTGTTATTGAGGCTAATTTGCAACGAAGGTGTGATTTTTTTTTAATTAAGCAAAAACATGTGCATAGGCAAATGGGGGAACGACATTAATGTTGCTCTGGAAAAAATATTTTTATTGAAATACTAACATCACTGTCAACACTTTGATTATGCTGTAAAATGAGCAGGTTTTTTTTTTTTTTTTTTTGTATAATATTGCTTTGTGTGTTGGAGAGGAGAAAGCCTGGTAACTATCCTTGTTTTTTCAACATCACTGTTTTTTCTAAGATGGCTAGCTATACCATCATTAGTATCACAAAAGGATTCATGTTTATTTATTCTGAAAGGAATTTAAATTGGACTTCATACCTAATACCTTAAAGCCATGCTGAAACAGAAGGAAGTGTTATTACCTTAACACCATGTACTTTAGGATTTGTTTTCTCCCCACTCCAGCAGAAGACTGACAGTTTTTAACACAGCAGTGGAACTGCATCATTTGCACATTTATAATGCTTGATAAGGGGTTGAAATACTTGATTCCACAGAGGTCCTCTTTGTTCTTTCCCCAACGGAAAATGCCTTCATATATTTCAATACAGCTGTGACAAATTTTTCCAAAAATCATGTATCTAGCCTTTAGATAAAGCCTTTCATGCAAAAGAATGTAACAAACACTTCACATGGGGCTCATGCAAATAATTTCACTGCACGCCAGGCAGCACAGTGCAGAGCCTGGAATCAGAACTGGAGCAGCCCATTCCACATGGTGTCTCCTGCCCATGGCCCTGGGACTGAATTCATCCCTATGCACCATTTCTTGCATCAAACACCTCCTCCATTACAGTAAAAAAATCAAGACAGAATGTTTGAAACATCTCAGAATTTCCCATACTGGACAGACATCCAAATGCATTCAATTCTACTGCCAAAAATCTGTATTGCTTTTGCTCAGGAAATGAGGCCATACCTTTGACCACCAAGTCACCCTGTCTTTTTTTATGCCAATAGCACTGTCCAAGCCTGGCTGTTAATACCAACCATATCACCTACCCCCATTTATAGCATTACTGTGGATAGTGCCACAACACATTTGTTATAAAGTTCTTCAAGAATAATGACAATAAAACCAAGACAATTACTGCTCCAAGCACTAGTGTTGGGGTACTTTTTAAAGAAGAGATTTGATTGAAAGGTAAAGATTAGCTTTAAATTCCTCCACCCCTTCTTTTATCTGAATATGAAAAGAAGGTGTAATACAGATGCTTACCTTGATATGACATTAAAAGACAGTTTGGGTCAATATAATTACCGCAGAATGACAGATTTTTAAAAAGATCCTTAAATATTTGTACTTACTGTTTTCATCCTTCAGATGCATTTTAGCATTCTGGGGTAATTGGTTAAAGCCAAACCACAGATGCAGAAGTAACTAGTAGACAGTCCCTCCCTTGATCTATATACTGTCCACACAGTATCATAGGTTACTCCTCCCCCAGACAAGAAAAATGTATTTCTGCAACAACATTTTAGAACACAACCATATGAGTTGAAGTGACCCCCCAGAAGATCTTCTTTGCACTTGACAGCAGGTTCATGGACATGTTGTAAACGTCAGCCTACACCATTTTTAATAATAAAAAAAGACACATTAATACTGTTTCCTTGTAACCAGGACAGAAAATCATTTGGTAAGAGTAAGAACATTTATTGGTTTTGACATAAAAATTTCTTGCTGTGAGGTGGAAATGCTGTACTCCAAATACTGGAAGAAATGTGAAATCTCAAGGGTTATGTTCAGTAACTCTTGGTTCAAAAGCAGACGTGGCAGGTGCATTATTAAAGAGCTTGTCAGAGATGATCTTCTACAGCACACTACTCCAGGATTCATCTCCTGCTATGTCTGGGAAGGAGATTATCATGTAAATACGTGGCAGAACTGGCTGACTGCACATCAAGCCCATAACGCCCAACCCTCCTCAGTACCGCTGTGGTCACTACAAAATGTTAGTATCAGAAAAGGTCTTCAGTCCTGAACGCAACCACTCCTCCCACATACCCCTCATAAGAATAGTTCTTTGGCTGAGCTCTTCAGGATGCAATGGCTCTGAAAAATGCAAAGCAACGTTTTTCTTAGTAGCCATACTCGATGTTCTAAAGCGTATTTTTGTATTGCTGTATTCAGTGCTAATTTGGTGCCACAAAGATGCAGTATTTTCAATACAAATGAGAAACAGTTGCATCCCAAGCTGCTCCTTTGAAATTCCTGACTCCTGCACATACAAAAACTTGAGCATACTTTATTCAACTCTTTTTTTTTTCCTTTTCATTCTTTCAGAGCATAAATCCTTGAGTAGAAGTTATTCACACTAGGATTTCATAGGGATGATCACAAATAAATGTGCTAGTAAGAAAACAGAACAGGCTCAAAGGACCAGACTTTAAAAAAACAAAAAAAAAAAACCCAATCTGAACAGGTTGATTGGGTCCTTTATGCCTATAGCACTAGCTATATTTTCAGCTAGATTGTCAGCTGTGTAAGCTATAGGAGCATTATTGTCTTCAGCACAGATGAGCTTGTTTGTGCAAAGGATCTGGCCTGTATTTCTGTAGAAGATACTCCAGACATACATAGACTTGCATAGCTTCCTTCCCGTTTCTCTTATACACCCATCAACATTTCAGGAAGAAGGAATTTCCTATGTGTTTCGGACACCAGAGTAAAAACAAACACAAAATCCAATGTGAACTACTCCAGTACAGACTTAAAAAATCCCTCATAGAGGAAAGTTACAAATGGTAAAATACATGTTTTACTTTTTTTTACATAACTGAGTAGGTTAAAAAGAAGTAGAGAAAAATCACTTCCAGCTAAGAACAAGCAGGAAAAACATAATTTAAAATTGTGTATTTTTAGAAACTACTATTTTGATGTTGTGTTCTGTTTAAGCATGTCTAGAGTGGCCAGTAAGAAAGATTAGAGAGAAATCGTTTTCTTGATCTATTGTTGCACTAAACATTTGAGAGGGGAAAAAGCATACCTTGAACAAGGAGTATGCTGGCCACATGTTTGTGGCACAAAAACTATCTGTAAGAAACCTTTTTTGCATAAAATTGTGCTCCACAGTGACAAGAAACAAAAGAATGAAAAATAAAGGTGACTCTATGCATGCGTAACTGAAAACCATAAAGTAGCTCTGTACCATCTCTCACTTGCAGTGAACACTGAAGGGGAAAGTATGATGATGATCACACATTTAACTGCAGTAATCCTGGATTAAAGCATTTAATTCCTAGATTGTTTACAAGCCATCAATATAAACATCAATAAGGAGATACATGGCAGGCTTCTTTAAACGTATATTACTTTGCTGTCAAAACTAGCTCAGGTACAAATGCAATATTTTATTCTTTCTAAAGGAAGGCTTTATCTTAGGGATTCTAAGTAATCACTAATGCCTGAACTGCTACATAAAAATATAACATCCTCTGCAAACATTAAGTAGGTGGTTTCTCCTTTGTTAGTAAATGGAGTACACCCTAGCCTTTTAAATTTTTGAATGTCTTTGGAAATAAAAGGTGTCTCCAATATAATACTTATAACAATTAGACTTCTTCGGACAAGAGTTACATCTAACAGAAAGCATCTGTACCATGTTTATGAAGCATTATTGTACTAACTAGCACATAACCTTAATACAAATGAAAACTTACATTATTCTGGAGGCCATGTGGAAAACTCTTCACAGTTCACTCTAAGGAAACTGGTAGCTATGAGGGAAACATGCCTCTACACTCTCCTCCATCAACAAGAATTCCCTGTACTCACAGTACAAGTAAATCACCTCATCAGCTTAAATGTTGTTTTTCACTTTTTGAACAAAAAAAATTTCTGGGCCTGGCTTCAGGTACCAGTAGTCACCACAGGCTGGCACTTCACAGCAGGACAGGCACTCAATCCCACTGTCCACATTGCTGACAAATATGTTGAACGAGGTTGGTGTTGGGACCAATCTTGTTCAACATCTTTGTCGGTGACATGGACAGTGGGATTGAGCACGCCCTCAGCAAGTTTGCCAATGACACCAGGCTGTGTGGTCCGGTTGATATGCTGGAGAGAAGGAATGCCATCCAGAGGGACCTCGACACGCTTGTGAGGTGGGCTGATGCCAACCTTATGAAGTTCAACTATGCCAAGTGCAAGGTCCTAAACCTGGGTCGGAGCACTCCCAGGCACAGCTACAGGTTGGGCAAAGAAGAGATTCAGAGCAGCCCTGCGGAGAACGACTTGGGGGTGCTGGTTGATGAGAAAATGAACATGAGCTGGCTTCAGTGTGCGCTCGCAGCCCAGAAAGCCAACCGTATCCTGAGCTGCATCAAAAGGAGCGTGACCAGCAGGTCGAAGGAGGTGATCCTGCCCCTCTACTCTGCTCTTGAGAGACCTCACCTGGAGTATTGTGTGCAGTTCTGGTGTCCTCAACATAAAAAGGACATGGAACTGCTGGAACAAGTCCAGAGGAGGGCCATGAGGATGATCAGGGGACTGGAGCATCTCCCTTATGAAGACAGGCTGAGGAAGTTGGGGCTGTTCAGCTGGGAGAAGAGAAGGCTGAGTGCAGACCTCATAGTAGCCTTCCAGTAATCTGAAGGGGAGGGACTCTTCATTAGGGAATGTAGTGACAGGACAAGGGCAACAGGTTCAAACTTAAACAGAGGAAGTTCAGGTTAGATATAAGGAAGAAATTCTTTACCGTGAGGGTGTGAGGCACTGGAATGGGTTGCCCGAAGAAGTGGGAAATGCTCCATCTCTAGTAGTGTTCCAAGACAAGGTTGACCAGAGCTGTGGCCGACATGGTCTACACCATGAGGCATCCCTGCACATGGCAGGGGGGTTGGAACTAGATGATTCTAAGGTCTTTTTCAATCCTAACTATTTTATGATTCTATGACTGGGAATTTCAAGCATGCACGATGAAACTTTTTAGAAATAGGTTATGTGAGATAGACTTAAATTCCATTTTCCCCTGGATTTTTTCCGTTTTCGTTTCTGCTGTTACAAATAACACAACTGCTCCCATCTGCAACCCCTACTAATGTATAAATTCATTTCTCATAGTTCACTTTAACCTATGTTTTA
Organism: Lathamus discolor; assembly: GCF_037157495.1. NCBI lineage: Eukaryota > Metazoa > Chordata > Aves > Psittaciformes > Psittacidae > Lathamus > Lathamus discolor. The sequence goes on from NC_088909.1 coordinate 70,469,823, forward strand.
ACTCAAAAGAAGTTGGGTTAAATTTATACCTAAAATCAACTGTAGTCAAGAGAAGCCTTTCCACAGGCATGAACAGGTTTTAGCTCTGGGTGGGGAAACCCAGGAGTGATACTGCAGTGCAACACCACTCCACACATCCTTCAGAGCTCTGCATACTTCAGCAGGAACAAGAGCAGGAGTCGTCCCCAGTGTCACTTTCTCTCCCAGGTACTGGATAACGTAAAGTTTTGTACCAGAAGGGAAACTTTATAAACAGTAGGTGGCAAACTCCCAGGTGATGTAGCCAAAGCCTTGTGGCCAATACCTCCAGGAGTTCAGAATCACTGCAGTCAGGTGACTTGGAAAACTGTAAATTCATTGATTTTGCTAAGTTGGAGAAATTTTGTGAAATTCTACATTGTCTCTCAGTGACAATACTATGTAGTATCTGTAGTAGTATGCTCTACAACTGCATGCCTGTTATCCTTACAGGCAGCATTCTGCAAACATAACTGAGATTACCCCACGCAGAAAGAATGAGGGACGAGGAAAATAAAACCAAAAGAAAAAAAAAAAATCTTAGAAGTTACTTATGTTTAATGCTTAAAAGTCTGAATGCACAAACAATAGTCTACCATTATAGAAGTACTGGTGGTCAATACAATGCATTAGAACTATGTACAATGACACAGTTTAGTATCAAAATCTTTCTACAATGTAGAGTATTACGAAACTGTTAATGACATCAAACACTAAGCACTTAAGACACCATTTTTTGCTACCACATTTGGAACTTCAATGAACAGTCCATTTTAACTTGCAGCATCAATCCATTTCTAGTATGAAATTAAGTAATTTTCTACTTATACAATAAGATTTATCTACACGGGTCTTTTGATTTTGATCCATAGCAGCAAAGGCACTGTACATCAGCAGATCCACAGACTTAAAAGATTTTTTTTTTAAAGCATTCAGAAAAAAAAAAAAGTCACAGATCATAGTTTAACAGCAACAACAACAACATAAAAAGATAACACGTTGTCTCTGGCACAATGGCTCAGTCTGTGTCCATTTTAGGGACATCCAATCAAGACTTGGATTGGACTGCTGGCAAACAAAGCAAGTCCTTATCCCAGTGAGAATCCATTCCTTTTTGAATTTCGGAATGAGTACTCTTGTAAATCCTACCTAGGAGGTCATTGCTTTTGTAGTTTGTATATTGGTAGGCATCCATTCTTATTTCAGTGCAGTTTCCAAAGAACATATCAAATATTTTCATAATCTCTTGTAATTGAAAAATTGCCCAAAGACACATATCCCCATTTTCAAGGAAACATTGCAAAAGTTTCCAGAAGTAACAAAGGTAATTCTTTGAGGCAACTTACTGTACTCTCTACAATATAACAAAGAGAGGTGTTTATATTAAAAAACCTAGCTTGACACCAAAATGCTTTATGTTTATCAACAGAAAAGCATTGAGAACAAATCTGTACACAAGATGCTCTATTAACATTGCAAATATATAAATTAGCACATTCTTACTTAAAGTGAATTTAATTTAGATGTGAACTGAATTTGCCATTCATTACAGTCATGTAGATCACTGGCTACAGTTTGCAATTTCCTAAGTTTCCAAGACTGTCTAAAATAGTTAAGATACAGCATCTTCCCACGAAATAATTATACGGTAGTAACACTTAGAGGTCTCATCCAAGAACAGGACTAAAAAATATAACAAAGTTTATTTTTTTATATAGAAACTGCAAGTCTTATTTAGTGTAATTTTAACTATCTCCTGAACATCCTTCTCCAAGATCCCCAATTTATTCACCTGCAAAACCACAAAGTATACAATGCACCTTTCAAACTAAAGCCGGGCCAGACAGCTTTATTTAGTCAGTTCATTGTTAGAAAGCCTTTTTAAAGAAAATAAATACATTACAGCTATAATACATAATTAAAGAGGCAGGTTCACTGTTAAGGATGCTTATTTCATCTTCTTCCAAATAGATATTTGACAATTTGGTATCACAAGTTCTTAGTGAGCATTCACAAATCAACAGCAAGTTAAGAAGGTAAAAATAAATTTCACAACTGTGATGGATGAGCATTTAAATTCTCAGTTGAGAAAGAAAAAAAAAACGGAATATACAGCAAAGTGCTAGGAGAAGGAGTTCTGTCTGTATTCAGATTTGTCTCTAATAAATAACTTCGTAGACTGTAGCTTTCTTGTCTCCAGAGCCAGTGACAATGTATTTGTCATCCACAGAGATATCACAGCTAAGCACGGATGAGGACTCCTTGGACTACAAGAAAGAAAAAAAGAAGAAAAAAAGAAAAAAGAATAAAAAATACAGCTTTCCAATCCTTCAATCCAGAAGGGCTTGAAGGTTAATTGGAAGAGTTTATAGAAAGGGAATACACCAAAAGCTTATTTAAATATCAGTACCGTGGCGGCAGCTTTTGCTACAAGACTGTTTCTCCAAACTTCTTGTACCTAAAGCTCTATGGCAACAAAAAACAGCAGCAGAAAGGGAAGCAAATGTTACGAACCTAGAGATAATCTATCAATCAAGAAAAAAAAAAGGAAGCAGTCCTTTCTATACCCTTTACAAGTAATGAGCATTTATTAATATTTTATACATTAGCTCTTGCATAAAAAATGAAAAGCCATATTCTTGTTGTTCTTCCTTCCCTTTTTTATTGTAAACCAGAAATCATTATGGAGTAGCACTACAAAGCCCTGCTCACCCACAGGCATAAGACAAAAAGACTCCACAAAAGTGACTGTACCTCCTCTCACTATTTCCCCAACTTACAAGTCTTTGTGCCTCGCACAAAGGAATTTACATTATCAGGGATGATGCAAATATGAAAAGATGTTATGGTGGAGTAGGATGCACAACAGTGTACAGCAAGTGAATGGGAGACAGAATACATCAAGATAAAGTAGCTCTGCCTCTCAGGTCTTTTCTGTGTTTTCCGAGATGACGTGTATGTTCTTGTGACTTTATACCTGCTGTTTCAGTGCATGTCTTCTTCACATAGCATATGTCCATGTTCTTCTCTATCTGTCATCACAAGAGCTAAACACTTCCCAATCATGGTAAGCTTGTGCCAAGAAACTTGTGCTGCACTGCACAGGAAGTTTCTTTCTCTACCCCTCACTAAGAAAACTACACTGGAGTTTTAACATCACTTTTAAGGAAGATGTGTTTTTGTTAGGATGATTTGGGCTTTCTGTGGGAGGTGGTCCCAGAGCTGAATAGCCTCCACTAAATAATACCAGACCTCAGCATTTCCATGTAAAGGCAAAGTGTGCTGTTCCGAAAGCAAAAGACACGGCAGGTAGCACAGCAGGTGAGACCTGACCATTTAAACCTGAACACCAGTTAGGTAATTAAAAAATAACCATCCTAGAGGTATCTGTAGGTGAAAGAAGAAAATGTCATGCCAAAAATCCCACTTTTGTTTAATGGCACACACTGAAGTGCCATTAATATTGGGTACAGAGGGACTGAAGACTATGAAAAGGTAACAACTTCCAGGGCTCCTCCATAAGGATACAGTCTTTTGCTTAGAAGTCTAACTGCCCAATCCACTGACTTTACACATCTCATCCAAAAAAAAATACAAATGTTGAGTATGTCTCTGTTTTAGCTTGAATTTTGGACATCAGGAATGTTCACCTAATGACATTACTTGGGTACTGTATTACAGCAATATGCACTACAAGGTGAGAAAGAAGGGTATTAAAAACAATTATGGATTAACAGGCCACTTTATTGTAAGAGCTAGGTTACTCAAATGTTTGAATGGACAAGAGCACATCTCTCTTTAATTACAGACAAAATCTTAAAGGAATACAGTAATTAGCCAAGAATTTCCATTTAAAACCTCCTTAAGCTAAAGACAGACCCTGAGATGCGCAGCTCTACTGCACTGTAATGTATGTGGAAAATAGCTTTTAGGAGATTATTACCTGGAATATACTGGCTCCATAAGGTGTCCTCCAGGCATTAAGAAGATTATCCTTTCCAGTGCTTACAAACCATTTGCCTGCAACAGATTTTTTAAATGTTATTGTTGCATTTTGTTTTCAAGGAATGCACCTCAGGAAACAGATCAATCATGAAAACCAATGCATTCACACATATCCAAAGGACAGCCACATATTTACCTGGTTGCACTATAATATTCTATCACAATAGAAGCAGTTCACACAAAAAAGCAGTCATATAGAATTTTTTAAATCATTTTAATACTTAAAGATCTAACTTTTAATTATAGCCTTACTTTCATTTAAAGGTAATCTTGAATGAATTTCTCAGGAGGGGAAACATTGTCATAGAAAGATTTGCTTACCACAGTGAGCAAATTTGAGTGACAACACACAACTCTCATGGAGATGCAGCTGATACTTGTCCGGCTTAGTAACATGCAGCACCTCAACATTACTGTTCTCCATTCCTACTGCCAACCACTCACCAGTGGGACAATAGCCCAGTGAGAAGATCTGGAATAAGCACAGCACATGCTTCAATAAATAGAGGAATAAGCTTCAGATATCAAAACCAACTCTGGCTACACTGTTAACACTGAACAAAATTATACTTTGGTCTACTATGGTTTTAAAAACATGATCCAATTACTATAATAATCATGATAGATTAGTTCACATAAACAAAACTCAATTAAAACTGTAACAGTAACGCACTGAATCAAGCTATCAAAGTTAACGTCCTAGCCTGACAGCATCAAAAAATTTTTTTGTAAAATATTTTTGAACAAGAACATACAGAAATGGGAACACATTGCACATAGGAACACTTTAATCTGGCAATTCTTTTATAAAAAGATTCCCCACTACTCTCACTGGAGAAGAACTAATCTGTCAAATAGTCATAATCCAGAAAGATGTTTAACTGCCACACTGAAATAAAAGAAAAAGTGTGAGACTAAGTGAAAAATTCTTTGGAGTTCTCTTTGAGCCTGTTTTTGCTGAAAATAAAATAAAATAAAAAATAAAAATATAAAAAAACCCAAAACAACCCAAAGTGCTTGTTTTAGAAAACTATGACAGATTTTTCTTAACATTCCAAAGCTTCTACGATTGAACCTGTGATGTGAAGTCATGTTGCTGTAACTGTCTTCCTTCTCTGAGATCCCAGGATCTGACTGTATTGTCCAAGCCCCCTGTCCACAGTTTGGTGCCATCATTAGAAATGTCAATACAGCTCGCTCCATCTGTGTGGCCCTGAAATTGCCTGAAAACATTGAAACAAGACACACACATACTCACACTGCAAAGAGCCAGTTCTGATCATGTATACAAAATATCTCCTTTTTTCTTCAGTCCCTGACATGCAGCTATTAAAGACAACAGCAACAGTAGATTCCAATAGCAATCTGAGATTAATAAAACTCTGGGATGACCATGTGAGTTTTGTGATGAATTGATTATGCAATCAGGCCAGACAGCCAAGCACTAATTTGATTTTAAAAAGCATGCTTTACAAGTCATATGCTCTGGGGATCTTTGCTGCTGAATGTGTGATATCCACTATTTGACTGAAAATACCCCACTCCCCTCAAAAGAATGTAGCATGATCACCAAAATTAACTGAGTTTAAGAAGAACCCTTAGGCCACCAACAAAGCTGGAAAAAAAAAGAGCATGGGTATAAATGGGTATATCAGGGAGTAAAAGTCTGCCTTTACATGCAGTACTGGTGTATTACATAAAACAACATACATACTGCAGTGTACAATGCAGCTCTGTATGACTGTCTCCTAGCTTATTGTACTTTAGTGTTAAGCAGCAACCCATACTCCTAAGATGCTAAGTTTGCAATGCAGTAATTTACGCACATCTTTACCCAAGACCCATTTGCTGAGGAACTGATTAAAGAGATTGGAGTGTGAGCACAGTGTATTACATGGAGACAAAGAAAACCATCTGTTCAAAGAACGTACAGCAATGTCAACACCAGATGATCTTAGGAAATTACAGTTACGGGCTGCTAAACAGGCCTGGAATTATGAAACTCTCAAAACCCATAAAAAATTATATAGACTTTTGTCAAGGTATTACCATGGCTATTGCCTAGCAATGAAATACTGGAAGCAGCTATGCGGACACCATGAAGAAAATAGCACACATACGCAGAAGAGCACATAAAGCCGTGTCTAATTAATTCTTCACTACCTGATGATCCAGTTCTGTCGACCTACCTTACTAAAGTCTGGTTATGCAGATCCCACACTGCAATGTTCCCATCGCTACAGCAAGAGAAGCAGACCTTGGAATCGGGGCTGATAGCTAGGGCATAACAAGCCGGAGCAGAAGATGTCAGCTCTGCTTTGATACGAGGAGTTGGAGCTGCCAGATCCCAAATGGATAACGTGCTGGCTTCCCCACCAACAATCAGGGTGCGGCCGTCAGGGAGCAATCTGCAGGAACGGATGTAGTTATCTCTGTTCTGTGGAGACAGAAGCCATCAAGAGATTACTCATGAGGAAAGGAAAACAGCATTAACATGAGAGCAGAAATCCATAAAAGTATTGTATTCCCTCCTGGTTTTAATGAGCCATTTATACTTATGACAATGATAAAGTGTATTAATGCCAGAAAATTACATGACATTAGGGAAGTACTTAAACTTGATCTACAAAATTCAGCAGTGAAAGATATTTAATCTTAATTAGCATCAAAATGCAAAGACCTGAACCCAGTCCAAAACAATTCAAGATAGCTGTATTTGACAGCTTGTGTAGAAAGTTGTATTTTCATACTCTGTTTATTTCAGCACATTAACCTCTCAGCATGGGGGAGTACCAAATTCCCTGCACACTCCCTGCTCTGTTCCAGTGAGACTTGCTGCCACCATCTAGATGTCAGAGAAAATATTTGGGCAATTTTCTTCATTTGTGTAGCAACTTGTGTAGCAATTCATTGTATGTCTACATGTGCTGCACAGTTTTCATTTTACTGCCTCTGTAACAAGAAGCAGCAACTTACCAACAACTGGTAAATAACATCAGAAAAGCTGTTAACAATGGTTCATCTTGTTAGCACGTGATTTGTCAATAACACTCAGGGATATTTTTAATTGTCACATTAAGACAGGGCAATGCATTCACACACATATGCAGACACGAAACGCATGACATTATCTTCAAATATTCTTGAAGAATATAGCTGCAAGACAGCATTTTTTTGCATGACAGGATATCAAGCTTTTTTAGGATTGCCAACAAAAGTCAAAGTTACAAATAATATTTGCTGTTCTGTCTTTGATCTTTCCCCCTACCAATTCACTTTTAGGCCATTAAAGACGTTTTGATTCGCTGACGGTGGGGGGAAACCCAGAAGTACAACAAGGAACATTTTCAAACTCAGTTCTGAAAGAAAGAAACACCCACAAATGAAATACCAAGCTTTGATACCAATGAGAGCACTCAAGTAGCCAATGGTTTTTGCACCTTAACAGTAGCATTTCTATCCTAACACAACCCGTTATATTCTCCCACTGTCATATGCTGTTGTCCACCTACCAGGCAGTCCAGCTGGGAGACAGGGCTCTTGTTGCCAGGGTGGCTGATGTCCCAGACTTTGACGCACCCTTTCCCACCTGTATACACGTGTCTCGTGGGGTTGCTGATGGTAACTGCACACACAACTTCCCCGTGGTTCAGAGTGTTGATCTGACGGGCATGGCGAGGGATTCCTGGACCAATGAGGGCATCAGGAGGGAAAGGAACTGGCTGCATCTGACCATCCGCACTTACATGAAATGAGTATGCTCTGAGAGTAGAAGAAAGATAGGGGGTGATTTAAGAAGCTTTTCTTCAAGCCTATTTAAGAAAACAGAATTAAAGGTGTATTTCCACCGCAGGCATTGAGACTGTGCACTCAGCTCCTTTTGCAATCTTTTTAAGAATGTGAATAAGAAATAATTCATTTATCTATAACAGGAACATCACAGTATAAACTTAGGTACTCTTCTTTTAATGGGCAAAGTCAAGTACCATCTACCAATCAAATGAGCTTTAAGAACTCATGTAATGATGATTTCAGGCATGCATGAGGATACACGATGCTACTCTTAAACTTAGGGCATGCATTTCAGGGAAGGAAGGTCAGGTCAGGGCCCCCCTGGAAAACAGAAATAGTTGGCCAGCCACTGCAGAACAATGCAGATAGCAGAGTGCCAGGGATCATTTGGTTTCTCCATTACTGACTCTAATGTGCACACTTGCAGCTGTGTGTGCTGCCAAGGTGGCCCAAACTCACCGCAGGTCCCACGCTCCTCAAGCCAAACTGCCCAGCACTGTACCTAAGGGTGCAGTGAAACCTCCACTGTCAAGGAGTTAAGTCCTCAAGGCACAATTGCTGACATCTGACATGACAGACCAGCAAAAATGCACTGGATTTTTTCCCACTTTGGAGCTTGCTGTCTTTTCTTTCTTTTTTTTTTTTTTTTCCCATATATATATATATATTTTTTTTTTTTTGGTGTTCATGTGTACCTAACACAATAGCTACAAATCCTTATTTCTCTTGCCAGAACTAGGGCTCTTACTGAAAATGAATGTGTTGCGTGACTGCCAGTTCTGCCGCCTGTGAATAACCTATCAATAGCTTAATCTCAAAATATTTTCCAGGGAGAATAGTTAGGTTATGAAATTGTCTTATTCTGAGATGCTACCTGACACATCACATCTATTACAAGAGCACAAACTTCGTAAGAGGGTTCACCTACACATAGCAAGGTATGATTAACAGAAGGCTTTAATTTCCTTAGACCTAAAAAATCGTCATAGTACTGGTGAAAAATCCATTGTCACAATGGTGGGATGAGAAAAGCTCACAAAAAGAAAAAAAAATCATTTTAGGAGAATACTTAGGTATTCACTTCCTTAATTGTTACTTCTAAGTCACTGAAGAAAGCAGTATTTAGTATTCAACTACTGAATTTGTTATTTAAGATTCATTAACACTAGAACAATAATTTTCAGTGGGACAAAAGGCAACCGCATTTCCATCTTCTGCCCTATTACCAGAGCTTTACACACTCTTCTCATCCTACGCTCTGTTTCTTGTTCTGGCAGGTCTGAGTGACAGATCGTATGTATAATCATTGTCCATTTTTTGACATTAAACACATTCAGGAAAGGGTAGGACATATCTGTGGTTGTCAGAAACAGCAAACCGCCTCTATGAGTAGAATTAGGGTTCAATTATCACCACAGAAATCTGAAGTATCTTCCTCATTATCTCCCTAATTCCTGCTTGCTGCAGTAAGGTACAGAAAAAAAGCAGCTGATGGTCTCCTGAAATCTCTAACAAAACAAGTGGAACTTCATTATCATCTTTTCTGATTTCTGTATGCAGTCATTCTCTGCAGAACCATGTTGAGCACTGAGTGTATGGTTCTTTTATTAGCCAAAGTGATTTTTAGCATGCTTATGGAGTACACAGGGAACATATTTAACAATTACAGAAACAAAGCATAGATCTGAAGTGATCTGTGATGACATTATTCTCACTCTATTCATTGCACCATACCAGCACATATGATTAAACTGCTGCTTTGTTGCTTAGCTTGATTTTGTGGTGGTTGAGTGTTTTTTTGAGGTTGTTTTGTTTGGTTTTTTTTTCACTCTGAGAACTAACACCTTACGTTGCTTATTTGAAATCCTCTAAATATCTGATACTATAAACACCTGGCAGGCACTTTTTTCTTCTTTTCATGTTAGCTACCTTTTCTATTTACATATTGTACAGTTCTTAGTGTTTCACTGTATCTCTAAAGTGAAAAGAGAGTTATGAGGGGCCAAGATTCTTGATGTGCCACATGCTGCCGGCTGCATTTCAACAGACACTCAACAGTGTGGAGAATTTACACAACTTCTGCTCTAAGGGAAAAGAAAGAATAAATGAGAAAGCAAAAACCCTGGACGATAGCTATGAAAAGCACCGCACTTAAGATGAAGAAAAATCAATGCAATTATGCTAAAACGACCACAGATCTCAAAGGTTTCAGGCCTATGGCAGAGAAATGGCAGTTACAGTTAAATCTTTAAAGCAGTCATCAATACATCAACAGCATTCAAAAACCTTGGAGATACACCAGAATTGAACTGGTTTTACTTCAGTTTGCCTGATGTTTTATTCTCCCTCTCTCTAACACAAGTGAGATGTGATCAGGGAGATCTCTGCACCCTGGTATTGCTGTTTCTCAGACCACTGCTAAGTCTGGTAGAACTGGACACCCTTCCTCTTGGGCAACCAATACCACCAAGGATGAACTTGAACCCAGCAAATATTCTATGTGCCTGCTGCATGTACAGGATGAAGGTCTGTGCCCCACAGGATTTTTAATGCAAGCAGCTGGTCTGGAAGCTGCTGTACAGGGATTTCTGTATTTGCTTTACGCAGCCACCTAAAGGGTGTGGCAACTAGCAGAAAAGTCAGCTTGGGGTGGTGACCAGTGTGTGTGACGTGCAAGAGAGCTGGACATGGTTTAAGATTTGTGTGATACATTGTCCTGGGTTCAGCAGTAGCAGTCATTTTTTCTCCTTCTTAAACCACGACACGTATGTACAAGAGGAGCTACAGGGGCTAGGACTGACTGCTTGTCACCATGGTATGTTATTAACCTTGGGCATCTGCAAGCTCACTGACAGGTAAGTATATGCATTTACTCCCATGCATGCAAGCATGTGACTACCCCCCAGGCACTCCTCCACAATCATATCCATACATACAAAAGTGAAAGAAGGAGCAGCATAAACATCACCTGCCCTTGAAACTCTTAAAACTCTTATCCAGTATTAACTGGTCACAGTTTCCCGTAAGTCTCCAACTGGAGGACCCTTACATAAAATCTGGATCAATATGACTTGCATAGCTGTTTTATTTTTTCCTTTCTCTAATTCAAGATATGAGCACAGAGTTCTTCCTATCTGTGTAATTTTTTTTTCTGAGGCTTACAACAAATGGTTCCTGGTAGAGCAGGTCACTCTACGGTCAGCTCCATCAAGGATGAATCTGAACATTACGATACAATAATTCTTTTCAGTACTTTCAATCAAACAAAACATTACCATGTTCCTTTCTCTGCACACTGCAGCTTATAACAGCTGATAAGTTTGCAAGTAACTTGCAAGGATTTTGTGAACAAAGAAATTATTTTTTTAAACTGAGGAGCAGAATACAGTAGAGATGGAAAGCTGAGATCCTGTTTCATTTCCACTTTGCATTTCCATACAAGACATACCAGTCAAATTCAGCATGTAACATCTCGAAGTTCAGCTCTTTTTCCTTTTTCCATTTATTTCTGTCTCTTTTACTCTGTATCACCCAGTTCTTGTCAGCTGCTATTAGTCTCCAAAGCAAATTTACATATGCAACTTTAAGATTAAATAGTGTTTCTCCTGTCCTTGCCAAACAGCTAGATTTACTTCTATTCACACAACAGTTTTCAGTAGCTGAGGGGAATTCCAACTGGCAAGGGAGCACAACTTCAACAGATGACTGACTTTTGAAGTTGTATGCTTGATACTCACGGTTTTCCTCCTGGGATGCCTGTGAGATTGGGAGGGATGCCTGGGACTCGCATGTGATGATGTGGATCAAAACCAACCTATAGTTGTCCCCATGTAAAGCAAAAAGGTGTATTAAAGACAGAGTTAGCCAAAGGAAGACTGTTGAATTCATGTTCTCCATAGCACACTCCCCAAATTACAGAGACTGAACTAGATTTAACACCCCAAATTACAGAGACTGAACCAGATTTAACTCTGCAGGTCTTACATTTACTATAAGCTGCTCTCAACACCAAATGCACTAGCATCAAACACTTACCACTGGAGATCTCCCATAAGCTGCTGCTGCTGCTGCTGCAGCTGCTGCACTCATTTGAGGGGAAATATTGTGCAGACCGGCATAGGCAGCTCCAGGGCTGGTCAGCTCCCCGTTCATACCAGCATGTGGCACAATCCCAAACGGAGTAGGATAAGGACATGGCACTGCCATAGGTGTCCTTAAACCTGAAGCTATTGAGGGAGAAAAGAAGAGAGAAGTCATGCAGCCAACCCAGATCCATGAAATTAAACATGAGTTTGGTAAATGCACTGTACTGAAGTGTTGAAGAACCAGCTCTGCATCCAGTTTAAGCAGCTGTAATATACTGCCCCATCACTGCAGGTTTAAGGGCAGCATAGTTAGGGACAAACGGGCAGTGTTTCACACCATTGAAATATACAGAGACTAACCTAGTGGGTCCACACCTGGGGGTTTGCCAGGCACTGGCCTCAGTCCGGGAGTGGAGTTGCTGCCAGGAGTTGGGGCATCAGTCCGTGGAGTTGGGGTATTTGATTTAGACACAGGAGTGGTAGATTTCTCATTCTAATCACCAAAACAAACAAAAAAGTTATTTTACTTTTTTAGCTACCAGTTGGAAAGAGAAGTGAGGACAGCCAGAATGCATGTGATTAGAGGTATTTAGCTTTTGGATTTGGGTTTCAACAGTCCCTGTCAATGAAGAGAAGCTGCAGAGACACTGAAAATGATGGAATGGCTTTGAGAATTATCTACAGCCTTCAAAGCTTTCCTCGTCGGGAGCACCTGTATCATCCAGAATGAGGTCAGTGACTTGAGAATCATTGCTGACAATTACACTGGCAGCATATGTGAAATCTGTCAGTGGTCTCACTCTGCTCACAGTGGACCTGCTCCCCATACAAGTTTCTGTGAGAGGCCGCTGCTGGGTGGACAAGAAGAGCAGACACCCACATACAACTGGCCAACATGCCCAAACACGGTGCTGGAAACACAGGACGGAGACAGTGATGGGTATAAAGTCAGGAACTACTGCAGTGCCGCTCCTGTGACAAGCTTGTTCATAAGGCAAACCACTAACTCCTGGGCCTGAACTTGTCATTCCATCACCTTTTTTGAGCACTACATTCACTTTAAGCTTTCTTTTTTATTTATTTTATTCCTTTAAATAATCATGTACTCTGACCTGTGAAGAACAGAGAGGGAGTCTCTTTGCAGCTCAGGAAGATGATTAACTGTGGTCACAAAAAGGAAAGGAAAGAACACCCCTGCCTTGCAATCAGCTCATTTTTTATTTTTTTTTTTTCTTCATTGTGATTTGAGATGCAAGTCAAGGAAGGCTCTTGTAAATGACAGATTACTTTTTAGATAGAAAATAAAAATTATTGTTGTTGTATATGGCCTGGTAATTCAAACAAAGCTAACAATCAAATCACATCCAAGCAGGGAACTGAATTTGCTATAAACCACAGCACAGGAAAACAGCTCAAGAAGCCCCTGTGTATTTTTATTTATTCTCAGAATGACGGTATTTCATATGGCGGAGGAGAAAAACATCTCTCAGTACAGCACATCTATCATCTACCTACACCACCAGTGAAAATAACCTCTTCCTATCCCAACAAAAAGCCATGGACTTTCTCCTTACTCTGTTACTAAATTCCAGTGAAGAGACAAATAGATTTTAAATTGATGCTTCACAGTGCTTTACTGTTAGCTGTAGAAATCCAAATTGCGTCCAGTCAGAAATTCGGTAAACGTGTTTTGGCCTATGATCACGGGTCTGGAACATTCTGAAGCACTTACAAGGCTAAGTTCTTTGGATTTGGAGGAAGGAGTACTGCTGGAGGATGCAATAGACGCCGGACTAATTGGTGCATCTTTCTTCAGCAGTCGAGTCTTGTCCAAGCCATTCTCCCGTGGAGAGTGTGCTGGGCTCCCCCGAGGAGAGGAAGGATCCTAAACATCAGCAATGTGGGTTAGTATAAAAACTTCATACTAGCCACTAACGCTTGTCTTGAGCAACTTGACATCTTTCCATTCTTAATTGATTTAGCTGATAAAATTGTGAAATTGAGATGGATAATGACAATCAACTTTTTTTTTTTTTAATTTTTTTTTTTTTTAAGAGAGTCTGAAAAGTTGATGCCATTAACCATGAAAAACACTGCCCAACCTATGGATATTGAAATTGTCAAGTAAATGTAATTTGTCAGGTGACAGACTGAAAAGTTTTGAGGCACTTTGCAGATCTTCACAAGTGAAGTCATGGCCAGAGTGAAAGAAAATACAGATACCATTACAAGCTGCCTACTACCTGCTGTGCCATACCGGCTTCAAATATCTCAAGCAGACTTTTGGTTCACACACGAAATAAAAAGGTCCTTTGTACAAATAAGTGTTATAGATCTGATTTGCATTCTAAAGAAAGATGACCTGACTGAATTCCCTCAGGCATTTGAAGCTCTTTTATGGAGGCAAAGGCTGTAATCTTACTCATATACCCCATATGCACAGAAACCACTGAAGACACCCCTACCATTAACACAGTAAGGCAGAAAAAACGACATTGTGCATACCTCATTGGAAACATCAACAACCAAGTTGTCATCACTCTTTTCACCATCACTGTCCTGCAATGACAAATCAATGTGTCAAAAAACATTTATTTTATATCCTAACATTTTTTAAGTATTAAGAAAAAATAAACCAATGAAATGCAAGGCTGCTCACAACTATGCAACACAGCATTTACTTTTACCAAGCTTTATGTGATAATACAATTATAATATTTAAGTCACCTACAGTGGTTCTGCTGAACAGGTAGCCATAGGTTATTCCCAGTTTTCACAACGGTGAACAAGGACACAGGATTAAAATCCTCATCCTAAACTGCCTTGCGCTGAGAAACAGAGCCAAGCTACAGTGCAGATACACCAAGTCCCAGCCTAACTAATGTTCAGTCCTCCTGTTGCATGCCTTCCAGGTGCTCTGTATTTGTATTATTAAAAAAACTATCAATCCTACATACTGAAACCTTCAATATAGCACAGATGTGAAGAGGGAGGCAGTAAGAACAGGCTAAAAATTTGATGCTTCTTTTTAAAAGTAGTTATGCAGCAGGAATCAGGTGAAATTACAGGGGAAATTGCAGAAATTACTTAATTTTGACAATGCACAATGTAGACAATTTACTCACATAACGAGCTGCTATTTCCTTCTCTTCTGTTTTCTGTTTTTTACTATCTGTGGAATAATCTGTTGAATTTCTGTGCTTTTCTGCTGTTCTGAAACTGGCTGAGGGAGATACCGAAGAGCTCTGCAATTAGGAAAGGCAGGAAGAAAACATCATCGGATGCTCGCTTAAAACAGTGGTTCATTTGTCACTATCCCACAATACAACTTAACCTGATAATATGATTTGGAGTTCTTCTCATAGATAGCACTTTGGGTTTTAATCAAGTGATAGATACTCAGCAAGTGTCTTGTATTAAAAGTGCACAATGCACTGCAAGAAACAGACAGAGATCAGCTGATGGATCATAGTTGCTATCTGCCAGTGTTAACAGGAAGAATGTAGAGCTACTTTGGACTGTTTTATGAACACTGTACATTGACCTAGTTTTAGCTTGTTTCCTCTACAAATATGCAGAGCTAAATCAATACTCCCAGAAGAGGCTGGGTGTGTATGTGTGTACATTTGCCAGTGTAAATCAAGAAGAACAAAGTGGCTCCAGGTAAGTCAGACTTTAGCAAACATCTGAATGAAGATTTTTAGCAAAGAAAGAAGCAACCTTCTTTCTAAACAGTCTCAGAGCAGGAAAGAAAAAGGGAAACACCTAAGCTCATTTTATTTTGTCGCCTTTTACAATTACAGTCTGTGCCTGCAGTAGGTGGAAACACAACACAGCGGCTCAGTGAGTCTGCCTATTCTGCAGCCCTTGCTTAGTAATCATCATTAAAGAGCTCATGCAAAGTACAGGAGAGAAACAGATGTATTATAAAGTTTCAGGCACTGTCATCCAACAATTCTGCTCTACTCCCTTAAACAAGGCAGGCAATATTTGTCAACTCCTACCATGTTTCCAGATTTTGGTGGAGCCTCTACCTTGGTATACAATGAAGGCAGTAACGAAAGATGCAAAGTTCCCTGTGGGATTGATTTTAGCAGCAGCAGCAGCTTTTGGCCCTAGCTCAAGAAAGCATTTAAGCATGCACTAAACATTCTCTCACACTGAAGTCAATGTCTGAATGTACATAAGTAAGGATGTGTTCAGGCGTTTTGCAGAATTGGAGCTGACAGAAATGAAGAGGAAAGTAATCCTCAGTTGAAACCCTGCAGTTTCCATCTCTCTACCTCCTTATATAAGAGTGTGGGAGGAACAACAACCAAAAAGGTCCTTACTGAAAGATTTTAGATCTCCCATTCATCCAGAGCATTGAGTTTGGAGTTTTTCCTCCATGCACTACAGAGAGCTATTATTCTGCATAAAACTGTACAACACAGCAAATTGGTTTTGGGGCTTTCAGTGCACACCTCCCTAGGTTTATTTTATAGCTATTACAAGGAGTGTAAACCAAGAAATTAGCATTTACATTGTGCAACTTCTGTTCCATCGCTATTACCAAAGTTGTTCTTTTCCTTATTACACCACAAACTTCTGGAAAGCATTAAGAACACTGAACCACACAAATTAAGCTGTGGTTGTTGCCGAAATCATGTGAGAGAACATTTCTCCCAGCTGTGGCACTCAGATCCTCCTCTGCACTTCTCCAAAATTTCCAAGTCCTGTGAACAGCAGCTCAGATTTATGAGTGTGGAATTTGCAAAAACCTTCCATCTTTTTGAGTGATAATTGTTAATTATCCTCTGAGAACACTGAGTGGAAACAAAAGTTTTACACAAAGCTAGTGCTGAACACAGCCTGTGCCTCTCCCATTTGTCTGCTGGCCTGCTTGTCTCTTTCTCTCTCTCTGATAGTATAAAATAGGTAGACAAGGATTTCCCATCTTCAGCAAATAGATCTCAAAATACATTCACTGATTCAGCTTTAAAGCAGATCATTAATCAACAATTATAGTAAATGACACAAACTAATCATGTTATTTTTTGCTCTGAAGAGACAACATATGTTAAGACATTGGAAGAGAGCAGTGGCAGTAGACACAGAAGTCTTAAGTAAAAATGCAACATTAAACAAACTGATGGCTTGAAAAATATATCTGTTTACTGCAACAATGTAGCATAGTATTTTGCAAAAGATTTTAATAGTATGTTCCTATTACATTTATATCCATTTATAATTTCAGAGGCAGTAGCTTGTAGTATGAGTTCAATTCATTATTTCTCAACTTCACCCTACAGAAAGTAATTTGCTTTAAAATTAAGAAAAATAATCACCAGTAAACTACAAATCAGAGTTGTGTCTAAAGAATTTAGCTACTGCACGTAGTTAAATAGAAATATTTATTTTCATAAATTTGAAACCATATAGTTTCATATTTCACAATCTAGTTAGCTAAGTGCTATAGATACCATTTTAATCTTTGATTTCTCTGCTTAATAAAGGAATAAATTAAAGCTCCCTACTAGAATGATAAAGCAGTTAATTATCACTAGCGTATACAGGATGAGTATCATGTTGGGGAAATGCACACTGCTTAATGGTTTTATTGCTTCAAAGATGGATCAGACCTGATACCTATGTGGAAAGATCTTGCTGTGGTATCTCACCTGTATTAGCAGACAAATGGAGACACCCATCTACTGGCAGCAGCCAGAATCTCATTTCCCAAACTGAAATTTGGAAATCTGGCCAGTGTACTAGGACTAACATTATTTTGCCTCAAGAGCCAATTACTAGAGAACAAATCTAAACATTCTCACTTTTAACTGTCCTACCCCTTTTCTTGCATGGAGCCAGTCAATCAATACTCCTGCCGTACTAGCTTCTTTTCCCTTCAACACATATATGTACCTGCCACATAAGGATCTTTGACTTCATGGAATTTCTGGTACTGATGCCAACAGACGAAATTTATTTGCTGAGTAATAAAGATATGTCATGTACATAGCCAATGAGCTATTGTCTAGATCTTCCTATGGACCTAACACCTACTACTTTCAAGGGACAACATTATTACCCATGCTGGATTCCCATTATTGCCTGCAATAGCTTATCAGACTCTAAGCACTTGTAAAGATCCATCTTTAGTGAGAAATATCAGGATGTAACGATGTCTGCATGGTTTCCACTGACATCAGATTCCTTACATATAATCCTGTGCCCACACACACTTTGGTTCCTGAATGTGCAAGTCTACATACTCCAAGAGAGGTCCTTACATTTGCAGATTGTGGAAGAAAACTTCCATTGAAACACACTGTTTAGTTGTCAGACTCTGTGCAGTTCCTTGATTTAAACATTGGTGCGCTCCTAACAGCTGCCTTTGAAAAGCTGCAATAGGATAGCTACTTAAAGAAACCAAGTGATTCAGCATTATGACTTGGCAGGCTGTAACTTAATGGGCCAGAGTCCTCATTTTAGTAACTATTAAAATTTATAGAGAAATAAAGTCTTTTCATACTGCTGTTTTCTTCAATAAAATGCATTAATCTACTAGAGAGTAGCATTTTTCTACTAACCAACACTTGAGTTTGCTCACATATAAGAATTAGATCAGACACAGGAAAGTAGGTTATGTTTAATTTCTGTTTTAGTGAAATGTACTACTTTTTCATATTCTGCTTAGGTAGAACATTTTTATTCATGTTAAATACACTGCAAAATGCTGACAAAAACAACTGAACATACACATTTATAGAAAGGCTGAGCATACTGCCTTGTTCACAGAATTTGCTTAAGAAGTGGAACAGCGTGTTTCTAGTGCTGGACCCACAGTATCTTTCGCACTAGGCTGCAAAACATGTCATGCTATACTTCAGTCTCTGTTTTGGGCAATGCTGAGCACAGTGTGAACTGAAAAGGTCTCCCACCACAAGTACTACTCTGCTTTCCGTCCAACACTGGCAGGGTGCTGCTCCAGGTGGAGTACCAGTGCCACCAAGGCACAAATCAAATAAATATAAAAGAGGGCCACACAAGCCTTTTACGCAGCTCTAAAATCCTCACCAGGAACATTTCGCATAATTCATGCTTCAAACTGCTAGGAAAATTAAAAAAAAAGAATTCACCATTTTACCCCTAGCTTCCACTGGAACTTATCTGCATTAACATAGATGACTCACGCTGTAACATGGCAGAAAAGGAATCAATATGGTCCGGCTGCCATCCAACTGCTCTCAGATCCTGCAAACCCCAAATCCCCATATGCTGGCTCCTGCAGATGAAGACCTGGCCTAAGCAGACTAAGTGATAATCAGTGTTAACAGTAATGACTAGAAATGACAAGATGAAAAGCCTTCCCACATGATAAAGCTGGTAACTCTTTAAAGTATTCACGAACATGACTGCTCCCAAGTGTACCCTCACTATTATGCCAAAATGATGTATTTGGAGTGTCATAATTAAAACAATAATTCCCAACAAAGTGGGAATTATGAGATAATTGACCGTCCTGAAGTATTAAGCAAACTGCAGTAAAAGCCAAGGATGCTCAACAGTAAGGTCAATTATGGTATAATTATCTGAATGACATTATTGCTGTTATAAAGTCTGTTGAAAGTATAAAAGAAACTATAAAATTGGATACAATATGCATTGCTGGGAAACGATCAGGCAGTAATGCTGCTTGGATGGCTGATGCCAATGTTATAGATGGACATTCCAGCACCAGAGCTTGGACTCAGGCATGGCTCCAAAAAATATAAGAAATGAGTGCTGTGACTTCTGACGTGCCAGGGATGAGACAGAGAACACTCTCTGGTGAGTAACATGTGGTATGAGGTAGGAGAACCAAGCTGAGAGGTGACAGGACAGAGCATAAGAAACACCCAGGAGAGAGGAAGCGGCAGTCCAGCACAGCTCTCTGAGACCATGCGCCCAGGAAGGAAAACTGTAACCAAAAGCTCTGCCCAGCAAACCTTCTGCAGGGCTCTAACTACAAGGCAATATCCATCTGTCAAAAAAACCAAACCACCATTCATTTACATACACCCGTAGGCACAGGTACATTAGTTTTATTAAACTGACGGAGATGGTGTGAAAGGCTGTGGGCTGCTCTAAAAACACCATATGGAGTGTTTGCATAGTGTTTGTGCTCCTGAGATCACCCACACCTACACTGCTACTATGCCTTTTTGTTGTTATTATTGCTACATTACTATTATTGCTATTACTACACCCCAGTATCCACTCCAGCCTCACAGATTTTGTGCTCTTTGATTTTGCAACATCCCCCCTTTTCTGTACTTAGGCAAGCAGATTTTCCTTACTGTATCTTTCCCTTTAGATACATGAAGTGGGTCATGACCAGGTTGACACAGGCAGGCAGTAGAGCCTGGAGTGCAACTCTTCCAAAATGGCTCACCAAAGGAGTGGAGGCAGGCAGCCAAGTATTGTTCCCACATATATTACCGGTCATGACAAGCTTTTAGTATTTTCACCTCTCCTCTTCCCACCCTGTTTCTCTACTTACACAAGCTGAAATCCAACTTCCACTCAGCCACACCATCATCAGTTTTTGCAGTTTCATTCACTGCCTTTTCCCTGTAGCTGCATCTTCAGATACGAGACAAATGCTACTAACCAGGTAGGAAATACACAGAATGACAACAGTTTTAGTAACACATGACCCTTTCTGAGCTAACTGGATTGAGTTTGGTAATCAAACAGCCTCGTGCTTGCAGGTTTGCAGGCCCTTGTCTTCATGGGGGATTTTAATCACCCTGATATCTGCTGTAGGGACGATACGGCCCAGCACAAGCAATCCAGGAGGTTCCTCGATTGTGCGGAAGACAACTTCCTTCTGCAAGTAACAGAGGAGGCGACAAGGAGAGGCGCCATGCTTGACCTCGTGCTCACCAACAGGGAAGGGCTGGTTGGAAATGTGACTCTCCAGGGCAGTCTTGGATGCAGGAATCATGAGACGGTCGAGTTCAAGATCATCAGGACAGTGAGAAGAGCGTGCAGCAAGCTCACTGCCCTGGACTGCAAGAGGGCAGACTTTGGCCTCTTCAGGAACCGGCTTAGTAAGGTTCCATGGGATATAGCCCTAGAGGGCCAGGGGCCGAAGAATGCTGATCCAAGGATAACCTAATCCAAGCTCAGGAGCGTTGCACCCCGACAAGAAGAAAATGGGGCAAGAGAGCCAGAAGTCCTGCATGGATGGATAAGGAGATGCTGAGGAAACTTAGAAGTTAAAAAGAAGCTTATAGAAGTTGAAAGTGAGGAGAGCCAGTGTGGGAAAATACAGGGACATTGTCCAGGAAGCTAGGGATCAGGGCAGGAAAGCTAAGGCCCAGTTAGAATTGAGTCTAGCCAGAGATGTCAGAGACAACAGGAAACACTTCTATAGGTATGTCGCTAACAAGACAGACTAGGGACAACATGGGCCCTCTCCAGAAGCTATCACGAGAACTGGCTACCCTGGATTTGGAGAAGGCTGAGGTTCTTAATGACTTCTTTGCCTCGGTCTTCACCAGCAAATGCTTTGACCACACCACCCAAGTCTTGGAAGGCAGATGCAGGGGCTGTGTGAATGAAGACCCTGGGCCCACTGTAGGAGGGGATCTGGTTCGAGACCATCTTAGGAACCTGAATGCCCACGGAGCCTGATGAAATCCATTTGCGGGTCCTGAAGGAGCTGGCAAATGAAGTTGCTAAGCCACTGGCCATCATATTTGAAAAATCATGGCAGTCAGGTGAAGTTCCCAGTGACTGGAAAAAGGGAAATATAACACCCATTTTCAAGAAGGGGAAAATGGAAGACCCAGGGAATTACAGACCAGTCAGTCTCACCTCTGTGCCTGGCAAAATCTTGGAGCACATTCTCCTGGAAAGCATGATAAGGCATGTGAAAAACAACAAAGTGGTTGGTGACAGCCGGCATGCAGGAAATCCTGCCTGACCAATTTGGTGGCCTTCTGTGATGGAGATACAGAACTGATGGACAGAGGTAGAGCAGTTGATGTCATCTACCTGGACTTGTGCAAAGCAGTCGACACTGTCTCACACCACAACCTTGTCTCTAAATTGGAGAGATATCAATTTGATAGGTGGACCACTCGGTGGATGGTAGCATGCAAAGTGTTCTGGTCAACGGCTCAATGTCCAACTGGAGACCAACCAGTGACAACTGTCATTCCTCAGGGGTTGGTGTTGGGACCAATCCTGTCCAACATCTTTGTCAGTGACATGGACAGTGGGATTGAGTGTGCCCTCAGCAAGTTTGCCGATGACACCAAGCTGTGTGGTTCGGTTGATACACTGGAGGGAAGGAATGCCATCCAGAGGGACCTTGACACGCTTGTGAGGTGGGCTGATGCCAACCTTATGAAGCTCAACCATGACAAGTGCAAGGTCCTACACCTGGGTCAGAGCAATCCCAGGCACAGCTACAGACTGGTCAAAGAAGAGATTCAGAGCAGCCCTGCGGAGAACGACTTGGGGGTGTTGGTCAATGAGAAACTGAACATGAGCTGGCTTCAGTGTGCGCTCGCAGCCCAGAAAGCCAACCGTATCCTGGGATGCACCAAAAGGAGCGCGACCAGCACCTTGAAATAGGTGATCCTCTACTCTTGTGAGACCTTACTTGGAGTATTGTGTGCAGTTCTGGCATCCTCAACATAAAAAAGACATGGAAGTGTTGGAACAAGTCCAGAGGAGGGCCACGAGGATGATCAGGGGACTGGAGCACCTCCCATACGAAGACAGGCTGAGCAAGTTGGGTAATGTTCAGCCTGGAGAAGAGAAGGCTGCTTGGAGACCTCATAGCAGCCTTCCAGTATCTGAATTGGGCCTATATAGATGCCAAAGAGGGACTCTTCATTAGGGAATGTAGTGACAGGACAAGGGATAATGGGTTAAAACTTAAAACAGGGGAAGTTTAAGGAGGAAGTTCTTTACTGTGAGGGTGGTGAGGCACTGGAATGGGTTGCCCAAAGAAGAGGTGAATGCTCTATCTGTGGCAGTGTTCAAGGCCATGTTGGACAGAGCCTTGGGAGACATGGTCAAGTGTGAGGCATCCCTGCCCATGGAACTAGATGATCTTGACGTCCTTTCCAACCCTAATCATTCTATGATTCTGTGATTCTGTGACAAAGCCTATGACAATTATTTTTAATACAAACTATGATTAAAATGTGCACTTTGAAGTTTTAGATAGCATTTTTACCCACTAATTAACTTCACTAATTGCAAAATTAATGAAGTTAATTAGTGGATAGGAGTGTCATAAACCACATCAAAGTCTAGATGTGCAGTGCTGCTCCAAGAGCAATGACATGGCCACAAGTAAGTCCAGAATAAAAAGAATGCGTGGGCTCAGTAGTTTTGGAAACACAAGTGCTCTCAAAAGTTTTGCATGCATGGAAGTATAAGTATGTACAAGCATTATGTATATGAGAGCAATTTCTTAAAAAGTATCTGTGTAACTGTTTAGCAATCTGCTTGCCCTGGCAGTACCACTGCGGTTTTTAATCTAAGCTAATTAAAAACATCAAAGTCTAGTTGTTATGAACTGGGTTATAAGATGAGCAATAAACCACTACAGTTGTACATGTTAATTCCAGTCATGTATTTCAACACACACCTATCAACTTACTGGCAAAGCTAAGCAGGCCACAGAGCAGGAGCTGGAGATACCTAGCAATTTTAACATAAAATCCTATCAGCATGTGCTGTTTCTCCATCCCCTCCTGGTGTACAGGTGCATGGTGGTGGCAAGAAAAGTAGGTGTTTAAAAGCAGTGGTGAGGGCTGCTGGCTAGCCTTTCACAGATGGATTTTTGTCATAAATCCTTTAAAATACAGCTTCTCCAGTAATCGCTGGCTGAAGGACATAACACACATAACGCCTAATCCCTACTGACACTTTGAGGGTCAAAGGATGGAGAGATGAGCCAATGCATCTTACGTACAAGCAGTGAAGCAGTAGAGGAACACCGCTGTGAGGCAAAAAGTAAAGACAGGTTTAGGTTAACGTCTATCTTAGCACAGGCACATGGAGTAAGTGAAATCAAGGAGTGTGGCAAGAATAACAAGTACCTTTTGGTAAGCAAGATAGTTTGAACATAGGACCTGGTTTCATCAGGGAACATAAGAAAAAGAAACAGATGGGCAGGAAAAGGAGTTAAACACTTCTGATAGGTTTACAGAAGCTTCAAACTTCACAGATTACATTTACCATCAAGTCTGCTCCTGTCCGTATCTGCCAACTCGTAAATATTGAATTTAATTGATGGTAACACAGCCCAGGCATTGTCAAACATACTCCCCTCTAATCCACAAAGCAATTCAGCTGATCCATTCTCCATTCACCTGATCCATTCTCCATTCACCACGCAGCACTTCAATCTCTTCCCCTTTGAACAGACCCCAAACTAAGACCACATACTTCCGCACACAGCAGAGCAGGTAATCTGGACAGAATGAAAAGATTTGCTAGAAGGAGTTAAGGCACAAATTGCAACTGGCATGGACAATACAGCAAGTGAGCCCCAGGGCATGTGCATGCTGCAAAGGAATTCTGTCCCTAATGATCCCCAGGAAAGATAAGCACTCCCAGTGCAAACCTGGAAATGCTACCAAAGAAATGCTTCTGGCAGTTTAGACAAAAAAAAAAACCCAGCCAAAATCAGGGACAAACCTGCATGCTGGTCAACACATCATACAAACCCCTAAATGTTACTTTTACCAAGATCAGACACACTGAAATGCAGGGGTCAAAGACCACCAAGTCACAGAATTTCAGAAGAACTGAGGGTAAATATAATCCTCGGAAATCTGAGGAACAGAGCAGGGCCAAGGAAATGCGGAACACTACAGCTCTCCTTTCCTCAAATATTTATTTGGGGTTCCAATTACTGATCTTTCATGCCATTTCCTTCATCAGAGACCTGAAACATTTTGAGCAGCTCTAGCAAGAAACAAAACCAGAGAGGAAAGTATTGGGAGTTAACTAGGAAGAACAAGGGAACGCATGCCATCACAGGGTAAGAGAAAAAGCTCAACCAGCTGGATCATTCAATGCAGCAATTTAATTGTGGGCTCACCATCATGAGAGGGAGAGAGCAGGATAACCAACAGCCTGCATTACAGGCTTTGATGCAGTGATGTGCCACAATGCAAGGAAAAGCAGCAGCACTCCATCAGCCCTCATCAAAAGGCAATGATGGACACAGAAAATTCCCAACATCCCACACATTCACAGAATATTAACACTAATTACATTTTCATAGCGACTGAATTTAAACAAGAATACACAAAGTAATTTGGGTTTTAGAATAGTAAGAAAACACTAACAAGGGAATGTTTTATGTTAGCCATTAAAGGCTGTGTCAGTATGCTTTACACTTTGTCAAAAAAATTCCTGCAAGAATCACAAAATCTCTCTGAAGAACAACTGAGTTTTGCTTAGAGCCCTCTTTTCAGACCAAGCACCACAGTAAAACTGTTATCCTTTCACTTTGCACAGTGATTAAAATGGACTGTATGGCATTGTGCCATGCTGAACGCACTTTCCTGCAGCGCTCAAGCCACAGGGTTATAAAAATCTTGTCAGTACTGGCAACACAGGTTGGGAGGCAAAAGACACACACACCTACACCCCACAGATTTTGCATGCTAAACTAGCATTGACTGGACTTTAAGCACTGCCTTCTTCTGGGATAGATAAGTGGATTGTTTTCATGTGACAGGTCCTAACAACCTTCTCCTGGGATTTATGTTCCCAGCTCAATTCTTCATTTTGACCAGAAGGACATAAGCTAGCACTAATTAGCCTTTTCTGTTGCTTTAAAACCACAGAGATCATGTCTGAAGACAGTCCCATGAGACACTCCATTCAGCTGCTTTCAATCAGGTACTGTACCCCATTTCTAGTTTTGGTTACGTCTAATGAAGGCTATATTCATGGCAAAGGCATCAGTTTTGAGCTTTCGCATTTCCATTCCCTTCCAATCTATCCATATGTACCCACCCCTCAGAGAAAACCACTTTAATTTTCTTTTCTTCTGCCTGTTTGTCTCTAAAGGATTTTATAGCTGTTTTGCTGCAGAGATGACCTAGGAGATGATAAGAAAACAAAGCAAATTATTGTTTTAAATGAACGCTTCATGAATAGAGCTGATGACCTCCTTCCACACTGATGACCTCCTTCCACACTTTCTGAATTGTTCTCTCCCTTCCCCCCATGTATAATACTACCCATTCCTAATCTGACCAGTAAGAAAGTGATGGGAAAAGAGGTAGTCTTCAAAAGGCTACCAAAGATTACAAAAACATGCTAAAATTCAACAGAAACATTCACTCCACCTCCTGATCACTTCAACTGACAGAAAAGCATTCTCAGATATTAACTAAGAGACTGGCAATTCACTCATCTCTTCCCCGTCACACCTTCTGTGGCTTCTGAAGAGACAATATATTTTATGTTTTTCTATTATTATTATTTTTCTATTATTTTCTATTATATTATATATAATTTCTATTATTTATAATTTTCTATTATTTCTATTATTTTCTATTCTATTATTTCTATTATGATTTAGGAAGCCAGAGCCACTGCTAACGGCCAAGTGAAAACACAGATCTTTATCCAACCAGTCTCCTAACTGGGTAGGTGGATAAAACATGGCAAGGTGCTATTTAATTTTTTCAAATTCCAGCTGATGCTGATTCTAAAGCAAAACATTCTCTCAACCACCTATAAAAATGTCTTCCAGAGAGAAATCTTTGAGTACTACTGTTTGCCTCTCTGCCCAAATAACATTCAAGCCCATTATGTCTGCCTCACTTCATCTACACTCACTTGTGTTCCCAAGATCCTTGTTCAGGAAATTATCCCATTTCCTATTCAGGAAAGCACTTGAGCAGATGCCAGATTTGAGGCACACACTTTGATCTCAGGAAAGTCACAAGACAGATAAAGAAATCAGAGGGAAGTACGTATGTGCTGAACTTTAGATGCCTACTGCGCACTACACTGAATCTGGACCTCAGCCTCCTGCAAAAATAATTGTCCCCCGTCTCATTCTTCAAATCAAGGATTCTGGTAAGTGGAATGGATGGAGGAGTGGCAGGAACACAGATCCTGCCGTCAGCTTTAAAGCGGTTACATCAGTATGTAAGAGCACATTATACGTACAGCACCCACTTTGAAGACTGAAAAAATAAAACACACAGTTCTTTCTGCCAGATTTTCAGATGCATTTCAACTCCTGAACATCCTAAAGCTTCGCCAAGAGAAGCTGCAGTAGCTTTTATTTTTCTGGACTTTTCATTATTTATATTTGACAGGTCATGCTGTTAATTTTTTAAACATTAAAAGCACAATCACATACTAACTTCAGGCTAGCTGGAAATGTTTTGATGTCAGCAATGAGCAGCCAATACATTTTTAATTCAGGCTAGAGGAGAGGAAAAGCAAAAATCTCCCTCTTGTACTCCCCTCTTACACTCTGCCAAGCAGTTAAGTGTGGTAACAGGCATGTACACACATGACCTTCTGTTCTATTCAAATGAGTTATCTTAGATAATTTGTGAAGACTGTTTTCCCTCATTTAAGTACTTCATAACGCGATCCATCTTTTCCTTTGCTTTTGTTAAGAGAAGACTCCAATAATCTCCTGAAAACAGCATTCTGGCAAGCACTCCTAAATTATGTAATTCACTAGGTTCAACTCTACTGTTACAATCATTTTCAAGGAAGACGGGTATAATACATTACCATTATAGCTATACAATCCTGAGTTGAATTTTCCTTGGCTGAATTCCTAACACTTTAATGCTGAAATTGATCTGTTTTAAAAACATCATTTGAAAGGTTTTTTAAATACCATACATGCTCAAGCTCTTTATTTTAAATGGTTTAGAAATGAGCTGGTGGAAACAGGAAACAAACAAACAAACAAAACAAAACCTCAAAACAAAACAAAAAACCCCCCAAAACTAACAAAAAATTCTTGTGTTCTCTAATCTAGCATTAAGCACATTTTAAAGAACAACAAGCAAACAAGAAGCATGTTTCCAAACAAACTATTGCAGTGTACAAATTACCCAGCAGGGATGGAGATAACAATACCTATGGTGTGGGTTTAGATCTGAGAAGAAGCTGACATTTCATCAAGGTTGTCTAGGAAACCATTTTAAAAATTTGTTTATAAAACAAAATGCACGATGTTTATTTTGTTTGGAATGTGTCTAGAGAAGCTGGCAAGTAACAGTTTATTAAAATGACAAGTTCAATGTACTTTTCTTGTTGACTGTAAAAAATCTCCCTGTGAGCCAATTAGGAGTGTAGAGATCAAAGGCCTGAGCAGCACTATAAAACCAGGAATTACAGGGTTAAGGGAAAGTCTCTCCAACCTTCCTCAATATGGAAAATTTCCTCTAACTAGCATTCACTCAGGTGGTGCAATATCAAAGACAAGTATTTTTGAGCTTGCTTTGGAGTATGTTACAACGCCCATATTTTAATGGACATCTACCCTAGCAGCTTGATTTTATGAGCAGTTAGGAATTATTTTAGTTGTAAAGACTGATCCAGATGAGACTGAAGCAGCTAGATGGTGAGAAGGCAAAAAAAAAAAGATGCTGGGAAGGATGCATGGGATAACTTGTGAAATAGGTTTCTCAGTTGGAAAGGGTTACTGAATCCCAGACTGAAGCAGTTTGTCAGTGCATTTCTTCTTAGTAGCTGCCAAGACCTTGACTTTTTAAGGCAAAAGTCAGAATCACTAGCAAAGTGTTATCTAATGCAAGGCTCGACTACTACAATGATCTCTGCTCACACCATCTTCAAAATTCGACATCCACGTAAGGCACATTTGTCCATGAATGTGGGAACTTTATGTCGAATACACAAACTGCTCCCAGCAAGTTTCTACCTAGAATTTAAGAGGCTGAGTTTTAAGTCACACCACTGTTTACTAAACAACACCTTGGGCTCCTTTGAACAACTGCTGACTCAGTTTCCTTGCAATGTCACCTTGCTTACTGTCATTAATGAGCTAAATTTTGCCCTAAGACAGAGAAAAAGCCTGATTTTAAAGTGAGTCTGGCATTGCTGTTGCCCACTGTGATAGGGACTGATTCTGAACCTGCCCAGCCCATCCTCCTTCATTTCTCTCTTCCCTGGCCGTTGTCTTACATGTGTGAGGTGAAGGACAGGCTTTCTGTTTTTGTTGTGACTGGTAAAACCATCACACAGCTCATCGTGCGTACACTTTTAGTTCTGACAGTAAATGTAAATTTCCATTTAAAGACACCTAGAGCACCAGATGGAGCCCTTACAGTGAGAAAGTGTAACAAGCTCTTTCACAGCAGGCACAATTGTATCCAGAGCTCCAGCCCACAGATGGAAATCCTTCTTCCTTGCCTACACGCTCTCCCCACAGGGTGCTTTCACTACTGACAAAAATCACATTCCCAGATCCACCTCTGGGGCTGCTCTCTCTGCAGCAGCATTGGTGGAAGCCTGGGAGATTCCTCCAGCCATGCAGCAGCTCACGCTGGGCACCTTGCTAGCTGGCAGCAGAGCAGCAGGCATACAATCCAGATCCACCTCTGAACAATCTTGCTCCATGTAAAGCAAACGCCTGCTGGCGAGGCTCTGGGCCAGAGGTAATGTCATGGGGAACAGCTCAGGGACAGTGCTGGGCTGACAGTCATGCTGCTGGTGGGTGGTGTGCTACCAAGAGGGTAACATTAGCCACAGTGATTCAGCACTGCCTGGTGGCACGGTGTATATATGCTGTGAGAAGGCTGGTTAGCGCAGGGGGGACATTGCATACACACTCCCAACATGTGTATGTTGCCACAACCTTCCCAACAGTGCGGTGGGCTTCCTCCGATTCTGCTACATCTAAAACCCTCTGTAATATTGAAGGATCCATACCATTTAACGCCAAGGAAGAATGAAAATTCAACCAAAGCTTCTCTTCTGAGAACACATGCAGAGATTAAGTAGTCAACTGAAATCAGAATTAGCCCCAAAAGACCGAGCTGGCAAACTAGCCCACAAAAGCTACAACCAGAAAGAAGCATGCATGCTCTTGTCATGCATGGGACTCAAATCCACTGGGAGGTGTTTACAGGAAAAATTAGGTAAAAATGGATCACAGGGTAATGCTGATGCCTGAGCAAAAAAATAAAAACCTGGGGAGGTGGAAAACCGTGTTTGTATTTGGGAAATCTAGGTTCAGTAGTCTCTGCTCTTTTGTCTGACTGTGTGAAGTCAATTAAGCCTCTTCATGCCTCAGCTCATTATCTATAAAATAAGGATAATTTCAGAAGCCTAGAGAGCATTTCTTTCCCTTTCAGGGTGGTTGTGAGGATTAATGTATTTAAGATTTGGAGGTTCTCCAGTATCAGAGCCATGGATCCATTAAATCTGAAACAGAAGACTGAAACAGAAAAGTAAGAGAGCGAGAGAGGAAGGGACAGGGAAAAATAAAAAATAAAAATCAAATCTTCCTTGTATTAGAAAAAAACGCAACTAGATGCCTAGAGCAATCCAGCTACTGTAGCAGGCAGCCTACACTTAACTCCAGAAACCAGTATGTCTACAAATAATAAGAACTTTAGCCCATTTTTTGTTTGCATAAATCTGTATCACACAGACACAGGAAATGTAAAAGAGGAAACACTTCCGCACTGTATGCAAAATTGTCGTCAGCTGGACTCACAAGACCCTAAAGCCACTACATCTGAGATGTAACTAACTTAATGTTCTTAATTTCAGGAAGAAAATACTGCTGGTGGTTGTTGCTGTTTTTTAAATTACCCATGGGCAACAGAATTAGCCAGGAAATGTGCTACCTGCAAGCTTGTCTTTGAAGCTATTTTTCTCAAATTAACCTTATGCATTTGAAATGTGAACAAAGCCAAAGTTGCAGCTGTCTAATAAACTCAAACCTGTACTTCAGAATGTGTAAGGCCTTCTCAAAGACAGCCAGATGTCAAATTAAGCTCCCCGATTTAAAAAATGCAGAGCTGGTCTTCCTACCATCACTCTTTTTACTATAGCCCACGAAGTATACAGTGTTTTATTGCTTTGTGCTATGCAGTGTTTGTACTTAGATCACTCCATAAATAAGAAAAACAATCAGGGTGTGTGATGATCTGATTAAAATATGATGTAAATGATATGCAAAATAGGTGCAGCCCAATGGCTCATGGCAAGTCGCCAGTAAAGACCTTCTGTGCTGAAGGCTGTGCATCACTGATTTAGGGCATCATCTCCATCATACTTCTGCTCGAGTCTCTTTATTTTACAGTTTCCTACTCTACGTTATTGAATGTTCTTTCCCATCTCCACTCTTATTCCTACCTGGATAGTTTAACTCTCCATTTTCTACTATCTGGCAGCAGACTATGCAAAAAAAATTTTGCACCATGATGCTTAATCACTTTGTGATTTGGGCAAGTCCAACCCAGTCTCAGCCTATGTAGTACACCACTTCTCTCTCTCCTGTTTGCTCCTCTAATCATTTTAAACTATTGTTATGCCAATGCAAATCCTTTCCAGAAGCACTTTCCTGCTCCAGGTCTTGGCTTCCTGAAACTCATGCCTTATCCTGGTAAAGCACAGCTTGGGGCCCTCCTTACAGGTCTGCAAGCAAAGCAGATTAGCCTGAAGAGCTAATTCTGTGTGACCAAGTACAGGGTACATTTCACATGAAATCAGAAAACTATCCAAGCATGATTAAAAAGCATCCAGGCAATGCCACAGAACATTCACGAGTTATTTTTTTCTGAATTCACACACAATTTAGAGGATCCAAAACTGGATTTCCCAAATGCTGTGCAGACATGATTATGGAATATTTGTTTTGACTGGACTTTAAGTCCCTACTTTTCAGAGATTTCTCATTTTTCCTTCATTCAAGGTTGAAATTTGCTATGATAATTTCTTTAGACCCCTGCAGAATTGTTCAGGGTATTCCCCAAAGAGGGAGACAAAAAGAATTGGGGATTCATCATGCACAAGCTGATATTTACAGTAACATCACTCCCAATATATGTTTGCTGGAAATAGCTTGGTATTTCTTCACTTTCTTTTAATATTTGTAGGATTAATAACAAATTCAGGCCCTGATCTCATAATATTCAACATCAGGGCAAACCACTTCTTGCTGACGTCCACAGGGCTGTGGTTTAGCACAACAAACATGCTGCATCTCACAAGAAACCTTAGCCATGGCAGTAGTAAAACGCAATTTCTTCCTTATCTCTTTATGTGCTTCCCTTATCTTATTGCAAGGAGACTAAGAAAAATATGGCAACCGTAACAAAGGGGGAATAAAGAAAACACAGATGATTGCTCAAAATAGGTACATAAATGTCACTATTACCTTGCTACTATGGTGTCTGGTTTTAGGACAACCTGAAACTACATGAAGGCAGGCAACAAAAAATCCCTGCATGTGAGTTTTGGTGCTCTGAAATCCTGTGGGTACCTCAGATACCACCAGATGCACAGACGACAGCAGAGGCAAGGAATACCTTTGTGTGCATTCAGACAGCAACAAAAACTCATGTCTTCTCCTTTCATCGCAGTGGTGTCTTCACCCCTGTGAACTCTCTTTGCCACTTTCCAGTTGACCTGCACTCTGAGGTTGACTACTACAAGAAAGCTACAGCCAGAATTAGAAATTTGAAGCATCTCTCCTGCCAAGTGTTAAGACCTTCCACATCATATACTAACTTCCTCCATGACCAGCCAAAGTAACCATATTTCACAACACATTAAATGTGCGAAGGGTCCCAAGCAAACAATGCTCAGGCTCAAAATTCAAGAGCGAGAGATGGCCAGAACATACTTGCACCTTCTCCAGGGCCAAAACTGCCTTTTCAGGGTATATATCCTAAAGTGACTCTATTCTTCTGCTTCTATTCTTTGCCATGCCTCAAGATGGATTTGAAAAGAAAGGACAGCTGGCAAAAGAGAAGCAAGTGACAAAACCATGAGTCAGACAGAGGTAAAAAGGTTAAGTCTCCGGGAGCCAGAAACCACGAGGATAGGCATCTTAGACACGTATTTCTAAATACCTTCCCTCCTTCTTCTCTTCCTGAAAGACTAAATGCAAAATGAAATCATCTTACAGAAGGACAGCCGCTTCCCCCCTGTGCTCAATCATTCCAGTCACACTATGTTGTCCAGTAACCTGCATTGATAATTCCTCATGAATAAAATACCAACATTATCATCCACTGCTATGTTGTTGACATGCTTTTGCCATTTCACTAAAAATACCATTAATTTTCTGGCTTCACAACAGCTGAGCTACTCCCCATTTGAATATACAAAAGAGTATTTTGTTTAAACCAAATTAAAAACGTTCCAGTAAATGACTTCAATTTTGCTGGCTATACTACTTAGTGTATACTGTTCTATTTAATCCTCTCTTTTCTCAACTCTATGCCTTCCACCTCCCCCTCCTTTTCTTTCTTTCATTTTTTTTTCTTTTTCCGTTCTCCCCTTTTTATACTTAATCCTTTCATGCCAGGAACTGGATTTGCCCAGCAAGACATCCACAGCTTCAAATACACGGTGCCAAAGAGTTAAGGCAGCGGTGAAATTGCCTCTGCTCTGTTTTTACTCACCTGTTTGCCAAAACATATTTAGCAGTAAGGAAAGGGAGGGAGAGGGGAGGGGGAAGCACACAGATGCTGAGCACACCTTCCATTCCCCATCTAGAGAAGTGTCGACATTCCCCATTTAAGTCAGAATGAAAACCACCATTACTGCCAAGCCCTCCTGGCATCTCACCACTTTATTCGTTCCCATTTGTATCTAATGCTTTTGTCAACAGTTCAACAAAAGTCAAAGCAAACAACCCACTACAAGCACTGGGGGTAACAGCAACAAGCATGAATCCTTCACAATTATCCAGCCCAGCTGCTCAGTGCCTGTCCAGGCTGCTTTCATTTACAACAGTGTCAACAAAAACCTGAAACCCAATAACTAGGTGGGTCAATACTACCACTGTAAAACCTCCGGCTAAGGAAATGCTATTCTCCTGCTTAACTGCTTCAGCAAACATGCAGAATAATTCAGTTAGATAGACAAGTGCTTGCCTAATCATTTGTTGTGTGAATTATTCAAGGCTTTCCCCTTAAACTACTAAACGATGGCTCTTCAAATATTTCTGAGGAGCCACCAGATGTTCGACAGGAGAAAAAGAAACATTAGGCAAATTCTGACATAACAGAGGCCAGTGGTAGCCTACAATCCTGGAAAACACTAATGTTCAGAGGATTAATGCTGTCCTACACCTTGCTTCTGGTGTCACTCTATACAGAGCGAACTGCTTCCAGCATACAAGCGCTAGGCATGCCCCAGTCTCCCAGGTGCCTGATCTGTATACAGCATAATCAAGGCTACTGCCTATGATTTTTTGTCCTCTTTTTTTGTGCAAGTTGTAAAAGAGTTCTCTCCAGAGAGTATGTAAAATGTGGATAAAAATAAGCACTGTAGTTAATCAGGTGGATGCAGAGGAAACATGCACTTATTCCCACACCTCTCTCCCCCTCTGCTCTCCAGCTTCTCCCCAGAAGCCCCTCATGCTCATTTGATCTCCTCTTAAATCACTCACCTTAGCGTCTCTTTCTCTCCAGTCACAAGGTGAATTGTTCACATGCTTTTCTGCAGAGGTTTCACAAGGGTTCATGTTTACACTTTCAAAAAGCAGGGCAAACTAGTCATATAGCACAGAACTAAGCATTAGATCTCTTACTTCAACTGCCTCTTTAGTCTGGGAAACAGCCACCTCCAGATGTCTGCTTCCTCATTTTTGTTGGCTTTTGTCACAACCATATCATTGCATTAACAGATTACTTTCAAACTTTAAGTAAACTTTCAGAAAACAGGCAAATTAGATAAGAAGTGGCACTTGTTTTGATTTAATCTCACTATTGACAAGAGCAACCCTGGATATGAACAAATGTTTTTCCCAAGACCAGTTTATACATACATCAGAGTGCAGTGCTGGACTTTTATGTATCTTGAGCCAGAACACAATATCTAATACACTTCTTATAAATATTTTGACATCTATAGTAGCAGATGTGCATACTGAATAACTAGCATTCCAGAGAGAATTCCTGACAGTTTTTAAGACTCAGCAAAATAGTAAAAGGAATTCTGTCAAATTGAAGCACATATTTTTATTTTTACAATTAGAATCTGTAACATACTTTGTTTGTAAAACAAGCGGTTTTACAGTGATTGCTCCGTAGCAATCTCTCAATCTCAGGAGTTGTGTGCTGTCAACATAAAGCGCCTTCTTTAATCAAATAGTTTTTTTCCTCTTTCTGTCTAAACCAGTTATGAACACCTGCCTACTACGTAGCTGCAGCTCCATCACTGTGATAGGCGCAGCTGTGTACCCATTTCAGCCCTACTCCACTTGGTGGGAAACTTCACTTAAATTTACTACTATAAATCGAACTTGCGACACTAAGTTTATCAGGATGAGCAGGACTGTTACAGTCATTAGCAGCATCTGCAAAGTGGTTTAGGTCCCTGGAGACCAAAGGCAACATAGAGGTACTACAGCAGAGAAAACATTTGATATCAGAAGGGCTGAAACTTGCACAGATTAACTGGAAAAAACCTGCACAGCCTGATGCTAGATACAATAAAAAGAACAGGGATGAGACAACACCACAATAAAATGTCTCCTCTTCGTCATCCCCTGGAGCAGGAAGGGTCCAAAAATGGCACCTCCAGCCTTTACCATGGTTGAGGGCAAGACAGTTACCAGAAAACCTTCAAGAAGCATGCAGGACTCCTACAGAAGGTCTGCTAGAGATATAATTGCTTTCAAATACCTGAAGTGTGATACAAAGCTTTTAGGCTACCTAGATGGCAAGCATACAGTGCTTTTCATAAAGGCACCTAACTGACCCTGGACAAGGCTGCCTTTTTCCTGAAAGCAGGTTTCTCTCACCCCACAAAGTTACTGTAATTAATTTTAAAGCGATTATTCTAAAATTATTCAGACATTGAATTCCTTTCATATTTTGCAGTATGGGACAGCAAAGCTCATTACAAAACAGTATTTGCAGGTCATTGCAGGGAACTTTTTTCTTGAAGCAGGGGAGGAAAAGCAAGACATCCATTTCCTCAAGGGCTAAAATAAATTGCAGTTGGGTATTTTTAAAAGAAATAGAGAGGTGAGAGAAATACAACATCAGCAGGTATGGTTTTAGCAAACTTATCAGGAAGGGACAAGAAATATAAACACACAGCTATATTTACTGCAAGCCAAACACAATGATTTCCTCCATTATCACAAAACAAACCTTCATGTTATTTAGGTCAGCACTGACTTTCCAAGTCAATGGAAGCAATAATTTCTATATAGTCTGGCCACTTAATTATTAAAATAAAATGAGCAAAGGACTCAAAAATATGATGCTCTAGCAGTCGAGTTTTGTATTGTGTGTGGTCTGTGCCAAACTTAAACCACACACTCCTCCAGACAACCCTTTTTCTGGGGGTAGCTGTGCTCAGAAACACTTCTCCTGGCCCTTCCATACACCTGCATGGCATGTCTGCAACGCATACCAGTCTGATGAAACAGGACATCACCAGCAAAATTAGTGTGATTATTTACTTTGTCCTGCAAATAAATACATCCAAGAAAATATGGTATGCCCTCTCTCAAAAACTAGAGTGGCTTGAAATACACCAGCTTCTCTGCACAGAGAAGCTACAACACACCACTAGCCCCGCGAACAAAAAAAGGAACAAACTGTGTTGAAATTCTTCTGTTTTCTCTCCCCTCTGCCCCACTTACTCATAAGTACATATTAAGGAAACCCCCACAGCTGCTTTCACTGCCTCTTGAGAGCCAGAAAAATAGAGGTACAGCTGTGCCTGCTAATATTCGTATGCAAACAAATAGCATCTGACTGGCTGCAATACCTCACTTAAAAGCACCTCGGTACCTTTTGATAAGCTTGCAGCTCAGAAAGAAGTGATACAGAGCAATCTGCCATCCTCTTAATGCAATTAGCAGATTAAAGCGGCATTTCACTTCCAATACTTCATGAAAACACTGACTGCATCCAGCCTTCTCTGGTGATACGGCATACTCGGTGTTCCCCCTACAGTCTTCCTGGAGACTTGGTAGAGCATGCTGGGGTGAGCCCAGCACTTGCAGCCAGCAGCCCACACAGCTCCTGGAGGCTAGCATGAGATCTGTGGAGACGAGGGAAAGGAAACCCTGCACACCTGTTAGGGTGATGGTGGGAAGCTAATGACCCCCACACTGGTGTGCCCAGTAATTGCTCTGTGAGGCAGAGGAAAAAGTACTGTCCCCCGGAATCTGCCTCTCTCAAGTGGCCAGGTTGCCTGTCACGCTGCTAATTCTCATCACAAATCTCCATTCTGCGGTTTGAATGAGACCAGCTACCCCTCGACTTCTGCTTTCACCGCAATCCGGCGAGAGTGCAGTATGGGAGTGTCAAGGTCCAGTAAACTGCAGTGTGGACGTGAGCACTTATTTCACTTTTCACCTCACGTTACTTTACTTTCACAGCAGACTGGCAAGCCCAATAAAGCCTCAACTTAGGAGAAAATTTCTTCATCTGTTCCCCCATGCACCCAAAAGCAGGCCAACAGCATCCCAGTGAGACCTCATCAGGCTGACCCTTTCCACCACGGGAAGTGCTGCTGGAAGGGACCCAGGCGCTTGGGGCATCTTGGGGAGATCCTCCAGCTCAGCCCCCAGCGCTGCTGGCCAGCATGGCCCCAAGGAAAGAACAAACTAAAAAAGATTAATTCGCAGATGTTCATGCATTTCACACACAGGGTGCCCTGTGGTCCGTTGCCAAGGCAACAGGAGACCACCAGTGAGCGCTTTATTGGCTTTATGAAGTGCATCTCAGTGGCTATAGTCCGAAAAATGCTGCGTGATAATCGTCAGGCTTTTCAGAAGCCTTGTTTTGTGTTTATCCACATTTAACCCTCTGAGTGTTATTAAGAGCATCACTATGCACGTCTGGTGCACCAAGGAGAGTAGAGATGGGGACAGGAGGGACACACACATGGTCTCTGCTTCCATCCTAGAAATCCTGGAAAATGCAACCTTGTCACCTGCTCCTGCCTGCCCAGCACCGAAGTTCTCACCCAAAGGCCGCAGGTAAACTGGTCCCCAGGCTGCAGTAATGCAGAGCTCAGCACAGCAGGACCTGGGGACAAAACTGAGCCTGTCAAGTGCAAAGGCAATGCAAGTGTCACATTAGACTAACACACTGCTCATACCAGGCACAACATGTTTTCTCAGTAACTTTGAGTGATTAAAGAAAAAAAGAAAAAAAAAAAAAAGCAGCCCACCAACTTCCTAGACACATGATAAAAACCACATTCTTAATTCAAATCCCAGCAGGTGACATCAGCCACACCAAAACCTCTACTACAGCCATCCAAAGCTGTGGTCCCTGTGAGAAAGTAAAGTCCTGTGTCCAGATGATGCTCGGTTTCACAGTGCCATTGGCTACAACATCATTTACAAAATTCACACAAACAACCCAGAGAAATAAGCCACTCAGGACACTGCAGCTCCACTGCCCTGGTGCCTGCTTCCCCTCCTCTCCTCTCTCCAGGCAGGCAACGGGCATATCCTCCAGCTGTCCTCTCGCTGGCTGAGGCAGGGCTGGGGACGGATGGGGGTTAAAATCACAAATGCCACAATGCCTCAAGCAGCAGCAGCAGCCAGTGCCAACATCAAGTGCTAATCCAGCAGGAGAGGAGAGGAGACGGAGAAAGCAAGGGTGGCAGAGGGGATCAATAGAAGAAACGGCTTGCATTCAGGCTCACAGGAGAAAGAGCATGCAGAGACAATCATTTCCTGGGAAAAGCTAAAGCCTAACGAGAATTTACTCTGTCTCCTTTATTCAGACAACCAACCCTTTTGTGGCAGGGACTTCCTGAGTGACAGGAACCCAGGGCCCCTTAATAGGATTTCCATATTATTTCCAACACCTGCCTAGAAGTTATTTGTTTACATTGAAGGAGCTGAGATTCTCAAATCAGACATCTGCTTCTGGTTCAGGCATATCTTAGGAAACCATCTAGAAAGAAGCTTTGTTGCTATGGAGACATTTTTATTTTTCTTCTCTTAGTTGACTGGAAAACATTAGCATTTCCAGTTTTTTGTTATTCAAAAGGCCAAATGTCGCTCAAGAAAATACAGAACTTTCCAAATTGCCATGCAGAATAGGCTAATTGAGCTTTAGATATTTAATTAATCATTTGACTCAATTAGAGCTGTACCAGAGAGAGGCGGGAGACATGGTCTAACTTTCCTGCAAATTCCCCTCAATGGCTGATTCCTGCCGGCCAGCCTAATTGCTTCTTCCCTCAAAGCACGGCTAAAACTTTGTAATTCATGATGCACTAAACAATCTTGCATAATAACCTGGGAAACAATCAGACTACTCATTTCTTTCATGTTCTTCTAAAATCAGCCTAAGAGACTGACAATACTTTGACTAGGAATACGATTCTTCCCCATTGTGAGGGAAGAGACGTGAAGAGCAATACAAACATTAACACAAATACTAACCTACTACTAGCATTTGGCGACTTTAGCAAAGATGACAGAAACTTTCAGCACAAATCAACCCTGACGGTGGTTCCAGAAGGTAATCTGTCCTTTCCTCCCTTCAGCAGATAATCAGTATGCCTGAGGAATCCAGTGATTTGCATAAAAATAAGGGATGTTTCAAGTGGCTTTGGATCTAAGGGTCTGAAAGGCAACTCAAAATCAAAATGCTAAGTGCTCAATACAGCAACAAAAAATTTGGAGAAAAGCAGCCATATAGTTTGTGTCCCACTTAGACAAAAATTGGTAAGTAATATTTATTTTCTCCCACTAATTTGACTACCAACTATTTAACCCAACCACAAAAATGGTCTTCATTCCAGACACATTCACTGCGAGTAAAGTGGTTTAAGCCACGAATGCCAGCATCCGAAGCATGATTTTAATCACACAGACTTACAATAAGGAGAACTTCAAAAGCTATAATAAATTAATTCCCTCCTTTACTTATTTTTCCCCAGCTATTACACTGTCAAAGCCTCTGCACTGGAGAAGACCTTTCCACCCACTTCCTCACCTCAGCAAACTTCCTCTTCCTACTCTGCGACTTGAAGGCATAAATCCTGTATTATCAACATCACCGTCTGCTGCCACGGGAATAATTAGACATCTCTGCTCAGGTTAGAAATTACAGCCCATGTAAGCGTTTGCCTACTTAGTGAAGAGAGCATCTGGAGAGAGAACATCTGAGTTACCCTAAATCACCAATTAGCAAAATAAAGTTTGACAGTGGGAAGCACTGCAGAAGTTTGTCCAAATGTTGGCACACCAAGTAAGAGTCACCTGTGACAACTTGCAGAAGGATGCAAAGTAAGAGGCCAGAATACATTAATACACAGAAGTGGGGAAAAAGCTACTGGGTAAAGGAGGTGAAGCCATGAAAAATGGCAGAGGCAGCTAATTCCTTGATACTAGAGTACATGGTGTTACTTTTGTGTGAATACTCTAAGTTAAAATTCCCAGACAACCTCATTAAAAAGGCAAATTATGAGACACTGAAAGAAAGAAATGTAAAACTCAGTTGGGAGGGTACAGGGGAGTGAGGAGGAGGGGAAAAAATAAGAATAAAAATGCACCAGGAAGATATATGCCCTCATATACCTCAGGTTCAGTTTCATGTTCTGAAAGTCTGTTAAAAACCACCGGCTTGGATGATATGCTACAAATCTAGCCATGAAAAGGTTATTAAGAAAAAAAGCCAACCTGTGCCAAAAATTCAGCTCCATAAGATAGACTGAGACAGCAAACAGGACCCTGCTAATTAATATTTGCTCTGCTTCAGCAGCCAGTTACTGGATGAGACTGCAACAAACAAGCATGTCTCACCCAATCACATCATTAATCCATTCACGTTCACCACCTGAGGACCAGCTATGCCCCACAGATATTTATTCATCTGTTCCACAAACAAACAATTACAACACATTTTCTAGAATTAGGGCACCTGTTACATTCAGCACAGCTTACACGCCCAGAGGCAGATATCAATTAATACTGAAAAAATTACTGTATCATAAGCCAACAGAAGTTACTTGTATTTTGATAACACTACTCCCAAAACACCCATGAAGATCAAAACCATAACTCTCGTGAAGCAAAGCTTAGTTCAAACACGCCAAGTTTAAAACTACCACTTCATCATTATGGAAAGCAAAAAGCATCTAAAGCCTCATTTCCAAACAGAGAAAGGCACAAGCAGAATCCATGACACGAGTGTGAAACATCTGAATTTTAACCAGTCTATGAAGTGCTTTTCAGCTTAACGTTATTACAGTGGCAAAGTAACAATATGAAATAAATTTTGTTAATTTCTTAAGGCGTGTAACAGGTAACTACATTTCTTTGGCTTGTTTAATACACACTGAATGCACACATTTGGCAGGACACTCATGACACTGGAGGAAGTTTCATTTAAAAGAAACCTGACAATTAAGATAAAGTCCGCAGCAGTAGACTATTGGAGCTTATGTGGTGTTCCTCTAGCAGCAGAAGAATAAAGTCTGAGCAATGTAACTACACTTGGTAATATAAGTTTTAGATGTTGGGCATTTTGATTTCAACCTACCCTGTTCTTTTCAGAAGCATTACACTCCTACTTTTAATTTAAGTACCTAATTACAGCTGCAGGAGTAAGCTGCTTACTGTTACTTACATACCAAATGAACAGAGGTCTAAACACTCAGTAGCGGCTAGCAGCTCGAGCAGCTAAATTGAGAAGTGCTGGAGCACCTGCCACCACAGATGTAAATGGAATGTGGGAATCGCACCCGTTCGCTTTCCCTGTATCTGCCATGTGTAATTATTAGCCTTCACACAGATTAAGACAAAAGTAATCTTATTGCTAAACCCACTTGAATTTTCCCTGACAGATTTCTCTCAGTTCACCAGCATGTTGGATCTAAATTCACCACAAAACTGCATTTGATGTCTTACTT
The DNA here is from genome assembly GCF_037157495.1 of Lathamus discolor. Classification (NCBI taxonomy): domain Eukaryota; kingdom Metazoa; phylum Chordata; class Aves; order Psittaciformes; family Psittacidae; genus Lathamus; species Lathamus discolor. The sequence continues at coordinate 70,511,822 of NC_088909.1, forward strand.
CAGAACCTTTATACATCCCCCCCCCCCCCCCGCCAGGGGAATCTCAAACAAGTTATTTTATTCCTGCCACAAGGCCTCATCTTTTAACTATTGTCACTTGTTGCTGCTGAAACAGTAACCCCAACATCAAAATAAACAGTCCTCACGGTGTAGGCAAGTCTTAGTAAGAGCAAGGTCTTTTCCACAAATCATTTACAATTCAGACTAAAAACACAAACAAACACTCCGCCAGTATAAGAGGAACAGATCTGGATTAACAACAGAGGAGGTAAGAAGGTTACATGAGCTGAATCCTGCACATGGGGCAGTGATTCGCAAAATTTCTCAGTAACTCATTCAGGATCATCCTGGCTACCCCGGGCAGACATCTGGAGGCTCCTTCACCGCAGCTGCTGCAGTGAGAGCCATGGGAAGAGAACGCAAGCACTAAGGCGACTTTCTGCCAGGTGGTGCTTTTGCACACAAAATGCTTCTTCAGCTTCTTCACAAGGTGTGCTTTACAGAAGGGACTTTGTTAGGGACCAGAGAAACTTCTGCCACATCTGTCTGAGAGAGAGTGCCAGGGCTGGGAAGAACAGGAAGAACTCCTGCACCAGCAGTTCTTGCAGGAGGTGGAAAAAATCCTTGCAGGGTGCAATTAGTGAGCAAGATCCACTGCAGAATAATACCTTTTTTTTTTTTTTTTGTTCTAGACAGAGAAGTTTTACGGCTTTGAAAAGGGGACACCCCAGCTCCCCTCTGTGAAAAGCTGCTCGGTTAACTGCAGAGCTGTTTGTTTCTCTGTCTAAACACATTATACTCCCTCACAGCCCTTAAGCCAGGGCTGCACTCTGAGCACAGCCCTGCGCTTGCCACCCTTCCTTTCCCTTTGTCCGCTCCGCAGCATTGCCACTGCACAAAGAGTGCTCCCATGACCCAGTTTACCACGTCTAGAGTTTTCCCACACTTCGAACTTTGCAAAGGATTTGGAGGATTGAATCCAAGACAAAATCAAAGAGTTCCCAAAGCCCCTCTTCATAGAGCTTGCTGTGCTGATGCTGATCTATTATTTAGGAATAGCTCTTGGACAAACTTGCATTATCTGTAAGGTGACTACTCAGCTTCAGCTGTGAAGTACTCACTACTCCAGGGAGGTGTTCAGAAGGATGTGAGTCTAGTCTGCCTTACCAGGCAGAAAACAACACGTTTAGAAGGGTGAGGCATATTCTCATTTTCCCTGGCCAGAACCAAGAGGAGGATCAGGACCAGCACAGTGAAAAGACAGCAAGTTTCACAAAGACAACTGCCCAGCAAATCCAAAGCACCAGAAGCAGCGGCAAGAAGTGGGACACTTCACCCAAACTCCTTTCTTTGTGGAAATGGGTAGGTTATCTTCATTATCTTGATAGTACACTAAAGCGTAAATTTACACTTTATGAGCTATTCTAAAATCTGCCCTGCTTAATAATCTGTATCAGCAAGAAAACACTTTAAAGTGTCTCTCACAATTAAACCCAGGCACAACCTTCTATAAATCAAAATTTTGCTACCATATCAAAACGTTACACTGGGGCTGTATAACATTGCCCATATCCTCATTACATGCTACACTAATTACTACCAGCAGACTCAGAATTTTCTGCACATTAGAGGCTTTTAGAGGAGCTATAAAAAATTTCAGGCACCATTAATTTAAATTTGTATTGAAATTTCCTTTTGACAGATGGCCAAAAATTACTTACTATTTAGAGTACCAAAGCTGCCTGTTTGCACATTGGAAGAGGAAAGGGAAAAATTAAAAGCAAGAAGAAAATTTATGTCACGTTCATTACCTGTTAAATGTTAAGGAGTATTATCCTGCATGAATAAATTATTTCATACAAGCACACAGACTCCAGCTGCTGGCAACTGGCACGTTCTGGCTGACAAAAACCATTTCAAGTCACAGACCAGACAATCATAAAAAGCCTCTCTTAACCAGGAACCACTTAAGGGAGGACAGATCGATCGAACAAGCGACTAACTGCTACTCTGGGCATCATTGAAAACATTTAAGGAAATTAGCAAACTATTTCACCTTGCAAAGCTGGCAGCAAGCCCCATAATGCTGACATACAAGCCAACTCACATTCTGAACACCGTGCAAGACAAACATCTACTTATCATTTTGAAGTAAATTGGCACAAAGCAGTGACGCCATCCTCTCCCTATGGAAGCCGTATGAATAACAGTGCCTTTTAATCATTCCCAGACAAAATCAGCCTTTTTGGTATAAACACTGCATGTAACACCCATGCCAGCATAAACACCCCAACATCCCACAGGCATTACAGAAACATGACTAGCAAATTTTGATTAGAAAACTCAATCAGCATATACTAGAGCAGTTCTCCTCATACACCTTCTTGAGTGAAATGCTCATGGTTCCAACTGTACAGGTATGCAAACATGCTAAAGAAATCAGGTGGGTTTGTATTCACACATTTAGGTAACTGCCTTACTTGTGCTAGCGTGTTTGAGCGCAGGGAAAAAAAGAGAATGGACTAAAACCTATCCGTTCACAGTGAACATGGGGTGTTCTAGCGAAATCATCATTAATCTGCACCCAGCCTTGCCACATAAAGCAATAATCCCAGTTTCTAGCCCTCATGACAAGGAAGCTGAAGTGAAATCTGATGCGCTGTTGTCTTATGTCAGAAGATAGACAGCTTCAGTGCCTCTGCTGCTCACAGTAAAAACTGACAGTTCCTGTCAGCTTCTGGTTGTTATGCAGAACCCTGTGGGTAATAGCAAAACTGACAACCATCAGCTCAGTTGCGATCGGCTGGGACATGGCAGAGTTGCCAGTAGCAGAATGGGCATGCTGGGGAAAGCTGCGGGGCACATTCCCACCTGGAGCTCAGGGAGAAGGAAAAGCATGGCCCCTTCTGTGGCAGTGCCAGCCAGACAGGTTCCTGCTTGGGACAAAGCCCGTGTCCAGCACCATGCTCCTCCCAGAGCTGTAGAGGGCACGCCAGTTAACATCTGACTGGCAAGCTCTGGGTAACCTTGTCTAATGCACCCAAGACTCAAGCTGTGAACACCTCTTCTACCTCTTCCAGAAAAAAACACCATGAAAAACTTGACAGATTTGTTACAAGTGCTCAGTAAGGTGGGCACTGGTCTTGCCCTGTGTAAGGGAAACTTATCTTTCATTTCACACTGACCATCGCCTAAAAAGGATCCTGAAAACTGTGCAATCCACTCATGCTCTACTCTATAACTACATCCAGCTATCCAGAGCTGGGCAGGTAACTGCGTAGCTGGCAACAACTGGGTCTTCTGCGAGCTAGTAAACAGTCAGCAGCAGTGAGGAGAGCAGACTAATCCAGGAGAGGGCAGGGCCAAGATGCACCTCCCCACTTGCAGCATATTAAAACAGTAGAAGCCTCTGAGAGGCTCTGGTGGCTATCCAGTATGTACAAGCATCCAGGCACACATGCTGAATTGTAGTCGCATGCATCACTGAATGCTCAAAATTACATGAGCAGCAAGGTGTGTATTGAAGCTACTTGTAATACTACCATGCACAGGATGGTGCACACACATACGCTGCAGAGTCATTCAGAACCTGAAAATTAATTCCTGGAAAAGGAAGGCAGAATTCTCAGTGCAAGTACCACCTTTGTCGGTGTACAGAATGGCAGCTCTCTCCTCTCAACTGCTTTGGCAAGGACAGCAGGCAGGGAGCACCCCACCACTCCCCTGTGAGCAACAGAACTCTCCTTCCGCAACTGCATCAGAGGGATGTATCAGAATTACAGTTTACAGCCTCCAAATGACTTAAAACTACTGGCTAATTCTTCGTATCTCAGAAGCTGGGGCAGAGACCCCGGGCAGTCCTTTCCTTATATCCAGGAACAGCCCCCGAGCGCTGTTCCAGCAATCTGCCTAGAATCCCAGCTGCCCACTACGTGCCACTTTCTAAGTGTGACAGACAGTCTGTGCAGGGCGCCGCTAATAAACACGAGTGTCACAAACCAGTTTTACTTTGTGACTTTTTCCCACCACCCTGGGCCATGCTTCAGAAAACTGCAGTGTGCAGTTCTTCTGAGCTGCCTCCTTCACCTATGAAATGGAGTCCTACCTTGATGGAGTCTCTGTCTGCATGCAGAGCAGCCCCCGTGCACAAGGAGGAGAGGAGGCGGTGGCAAAGAGAAAGAGAAAAGTACTGGTTAGTTTACATAAAATTATACATTTATCACACTTGGAAGGAAGAATCCTGATGTCTGTTAAATAATAAATCGCACAGATGTTAACTTTTCTGTACAGTTAATTATTAATACTGTACAGCCACATTTATAAAACTGGATTTCCAGCATTTGAACCTAATTTCTGGTAGCTACTAAGTAATAAATACTGATGTAATAAGCTTGTGAATTCTTGTGAAAACTAGGATTCTTTTTACACCCCCACCCCCATTTTTTTTTTTTTTGTTTTCTTCATTTTTTTTAAGAGGAAAGTTTAAGAGAAAAGGAAGGAAGAAAAGAGGAATGGTTGAAAGCACACACTCAAGTGGCACTGCCTACCTCTTTGGTGATCGTTATCATGGTGCTTCTTCTCATCTTTAATTGGGAGGTGGGACTGCCCCCCCAGTGCACTGGACAATGCCAGAAGACCTGCACTGCTGCCAATGGGTGGGATGGCTGGAGGCTGCAAGCCTGAGGGGTGCGGAGTGAGTGGCACAGGAAGACCATGTCCATGTGACAAATGCTGGGCCTGGAGTTGTTGCTGCTGTGAAAAAGGAAACGCAGATATTGAATTTGTTCGGAGAGCTGGGGGCTGTCCAATTGTACAGGAGTACATCAAGCGTAACTGGATCACATCAACAGATGCAGCTGATTGATCCAGGTATCAACTCCCACTAACACCCTGGCATTTTAAAATTGCCCATATGCTTGGACACAGCACAACCGGTAAACTTCAGTATGAATTACAGGAACAACAGCAACAGGAAAAAAAAGAAAAAGAGAATAAAGGAAAAGCATTTTACAGTTTTGGTGATATTTTTATTTCTCTGACAGAGGTATTACATTTTACTCTTCCTATCTGAAGCACACCACGTACACGTCTAATCAAAACATATGTAACTATATAAAAGCAGTTATATAATGAAGGAAAAAAAAGCTGAAAATTGAGAAAATTAGTGTTAAACAGTTCTCCCAGCGCTACTGCACAGCATGCAGTGAGAGTTAATTTGAAAGAGAAAACCTGAATTAACAATCCAGAAAAGGAAACTGGTTGCAGCCACCGTTTTAAGCCCTTTAAGTGTCCTCAGCGGTACTTCAGCAAATTACTAAAGAAAATCTAATGTAGCAAGGCTTGGGTCTTCCTGTAGGCTTGCTCAATAATGCTGAAATAATTGGGCACTCTGTGCACGTTTAGTGATGCTCGAATGAAAAGCTAGAGGCCTGCCCTCGTACTCTTCTCTAGCTGCTGACTCTGTGTTGTGACAGGTTTATTTGAGTGGGACTGTGATGCATGCACCAGTAACTGCGCTGACAAGAGTTTAAAGTCATTTTTACCAGTACACTGGCAACACATACAGAAAGCCCTTGAGAGGTTCGAATTGGAGTGCTTGACCTCAACCAGGGCTGCATCAAGCTCTGTGCTATACTAACCATTGTGGGGTAGATAGATTGCTTGTTGCTACTCATAGGGAAGGCAGGGAAAACAAAAGCAAATGGGTGAAAGAAGTTATGTTAAATATATCCCAGGAGAGAGCTGTTCAGGTCTAAGGCTTGCTCACTAAGTGTCAGAGATTAGCTCTGAAATTTCCTTTTTGTTTTCAAGCAGTCACTGCTCAAGATTCAGGGTAAACTGAATTGGAAGCCCTCTAGGATTGTTCTCCTCCCCGCACGTCTGCGTACACGGCTTTGGAAGAAGAAGAAATAAAAACTTAACTTGCTTTGCATAAAAAATTCCATTTTAAATTCCTAATTGACAAGACTCAAGTCCTACTTTTGTTTGATTTTCATTTGAACCTAAATTCACTTTCCACCTTGCAACCCAGCTCTTTACTCAATCAAGAGACAATATGCTGTTCACTCACTTTTCCCCTCCCCTTCCTAGCATGAACCTTTAAGTAAGGGTGAGCTGAAAGTAAGATTGAGAGTCACACTGAGCACACTAGGTAATTCATGCGGCAAACTGCACACCCAGCTCCCTCAACAACCCCCTGTGAAAATGAAGATCATTCTCTTACTCTTGGAAATACAATCCAGGCAGCAGAATCAGACTGGTCGTGGCATGAACAAGTCATCTGACCCAGATCAGTACCAGGGAAAGGAAAGGAATGAACCAAATTGAAGGTAAGGGGGAAAAAAAAAACCAAAAAGAAAGGCGGGAGGGAAGGCAAATGGAAAACAGACAACAAAAATATAGAAAACTGGAATATTTTTCCAAGTGGAAACCTTTCCACCTCAATCCTTTCTCTGCTTGCGATCCCATGTCATTCCAGCAGGTGCTCCTTCTTGTGCAAAGTATCAAGCACATTTTGATTGCTTTGATGCTCTTAATGGAAGATGCTTCATTTCTCAGAATTTTTATTAACTACAACAAAATGAAGCAAGAGCCAACAGCATATTGTTTAGCTTCAGGGTTGGAATGCGGCTGCCTTGCACCAAGGGAACAATCTGGCATGCCTGACTTGGGGAAGGGGAAGGAGGACAAGAAGAGAAAGAAGGGAATGGGCAAAATAATCTGTGTTCTGAAGTCTCATTTTAAAACAGGAATTTTCCATTTCTATTACAGAATGTGCTATAAGCCACTGCAAGAAGATGTCTGCCTGAATCTGCTTGTGAAAGCAAAGGCTTTGAGAAGAGCCCGAGCATATCAACAGTGACGGAGGTTTCCCCGTTAATTAATTACACTGTTGACCAAAGTATACGAGGTATACTCACTGACAGTTCACACAGTACAATTCACACATATCTCCCTACTGACCCACTCAGCTTGCATTATATGACCTCCTCTATCAGTGCAGGATGGTTTCCAAAGAGCTTGAAGAGAACTGCCCTACAAATGCAATCCTCTTTTTTACTGGTGTTTGTTAGGAACATCTCTACATAGCACAGAGAGCACTTCGGATGTACTCAACAACATTAATGCCTCCCAGGCATAATACAGGCATTAAGAGTACTAAGGGTAATGAATCCTCAGGGTGTAGAGGCTTGAGAACACTCTGAACAGCATGGCTGGCCTAGTCCCTCCTGGCCAAGAACCAATGTGTTTTCACTGCAAGCTGAATTGTAGAGAGCTCTGAAAATAACTGGAGAGAGTAGGAGGAAAACAGACAAACAAACCAAAACCAAAACAAAACACAACCTTCCTGCCATGGAGAGCTTTTCTAAAGAGACCAAGCTCTTTCATAGAAAATGATGGGAACATGGAATCTGGAAATATGGAACATGACCCCCACAGTCACAAAAGGTTCATTCACTGGTACAGCAGAAATTTGTTCACACTGTAATGGCACAAAGAAAATACTTCATTATGAAAACCAGACTGTTAAGCAAATCTAAACTAACACTCAAAATTCCAGTATATAACCCTGAATGCCTGTGCACACCAACATGGGCAGCATTGTGCGTGCTGTTAGACTGGTGTGGGACTAAAAATTCAATAATGGGAGGATGGTGGAATTGGCACAGGAAAGGACTATGAGTTCCTCCAGCACAATGAGCAATGGTGCATGGCAAAAGGGAGGCACTGGTCTGAAAACAGAAATGACAAGATTTAAGTCAAATACTGGGCAGACTTTTATACTTAAAATACGACAGAGCAAACAGGAAAAGAAACCCAGTACATGATTGCATAATTAAGCACGGTTTGCTCACAGGCATACACAAGAAGGTAAAGACAAAGTGATACAGCATCTCTGTCATTTCCAGACCTCTGATACCTATTACTATATTCAAATGCTCACAGCATTTGCAGCTTGGTTTTGCTTTCTACTGCCCATGGTAACCTTACTTGGTTACAGCAGAAGTTACAAAACCACAGACAATTTCTTAACCAACTGGGCATCACCTTAGTATTGCAAAGTGATTAAATAAAACTGGGCTCCTCTAGTCACCAAAACGCCAAAGGTATGGAGGAGTAAGACAACTGACAGATATTCTCCACACAGAAATATGCTACTGTGGAAGAAGTTTACGTTTGTTTCTGCCTATGCCATGACTTTAGATCATAAAATCTGACACAATTTAAAAACGTGCAAGCAAAGCCTGAAAATGAGCCAGCTGAGCAACCACTTTTTTTTTTTTTTTTTTGATGTTGCTGTAATGCTTTCACTTCCCACTCCTCCATCTCCTCTTTAATTTGTCATCCTTAGTCACGTTATTTATGAACTCTTAGCATGTGGTTAACTTCAGACTATCCCATCACAGTTGACTACAGTATGCATAAGGACAAGCATACATTTTCAGCATCAATGCATAACAGGTGAAAACTTGCAAAGGCAGTACAGCAGGCTTTATTATGTTGTATACTTTGCAGAACTATTTAAAAATAAAACCAGCATCAGTTGGCTATCAAGAAACATGCCCTAAAGAATTGCAAAATAGACTGCAGTGTTTTTAAGAAACATCCAACACACAAAAATATAAGAGCAAGGTTGAACCCAGCAATCAGAAAGAAGTCAAACAAGAAGACTGCATTCTTTTTGGCAATAAGTTTAGGACGACGATTAATTTAAATCTGTTCAGTAGTAAAGACTGAAGTAAAACTTTCAAGACATAGTGATACATGCCAAGTCAAGATAAAAGCTGGTTGCTACTGATCTGTTAGGTTTTTTTTATTTTCTGTATATTTTCCTAAACAGCATACACTGAGGAGTAAAATAACTCCAAAGCCATGTCTAAACAAATGGTCAAAAAGGCTTTGCGAAAGCTTCTTATCTGAGTATTACCATTTTTTACAACTGCAATTCTAAATATTGATGCTTAGCTTAATTCTTTTCCCAACACATCTTAAGAGATCAAATTTAAAGTAAAGTGCAATAATAAACCCACTAACAAATTAGCTTCGAATGCTCTCTTGTTATAGTCAGTGCATTCAAAGCCTATTTTCCTGGAAAAGGTCCAAGTTTTCACTGGATACTTTCCAGGCAGCTCTGTGTCGCAGTCATCTACCACTTTTCCTTTTGCAGACCCTGAAAACTCATAGGCATTATTCAAACAACCTGAACATACTCCTCTAACCTGAAGACATTTATAATGTTATCAAACTAATGTCTCAAAATTACTTTATATCTATACACATGCACGCACTACCCACACCTCCAGTGCTGGAAGAAGATCTTAAAAAAATCTGGATAAAATAGTTTCATTGTTTGTTTGAAATTTGTTAGATGAAGTCATGTATTGCTCTGAGTGAATCCTTAGTAAGACAGCATACAGACAAAACAGTAACCAAGATGAAGAGGAAATAAAGACATAAAACCAAAAACTCGACAGTACAAAGTATTTATGACAATGGTTTAGAGACCAGCAAGAAAAGGAAGTCCTTTGGCACACGCAGTTCTGAGTGTGCTTGGGATGGTATGTATTGTTATCTATCATGCCTGTTCACTCCCCTGATATGATGTGCACTGTCTGTACTTCCTTTGTACATTTCTGTGCTGGCTTACCATTACAGAAGTGCTTTTTCTGATGTTAAGATACAGCACAGCAAAAGAGTGTACAAAGAGTCATGCAGCAGTTCCTTCAGCGGAACGGTCCTGGAGCTATAAGCATATATAGCATATGGTAAGCTTGCCATGAAGAGACCATGCTACAGATGTAGGGTGGAGCTACATACAATCCTTAATCCTCTAAGGGAAAGTGATCATTTTGCAAATGAATATGCCTAGTGTAAAAGAAAGGTATCAGAGACTGGTGAGAATTCTAAACACTCAGACAGAGCTGATCTACTGGAAAACACAATTTCTGCTCACAAAGGAGAATGAATGCACAAGTTTAGACAAAATCTAAGAAAAAGAATGAAAAACAATAAAGAGGAGAGAAAATAAGGAGACCAATAATGATAATAATAAAAAATCCTAAAAAAAATATAAAAGAAAAGCAAATGCCAAGCTTCTTACTCTCTGAGAACAGTGATTTCTGCCTTTGCGGATGCTGATTTACAGGAGGAAAGCAAGCTCCACTGAGAAAACTATGGGGGGAAGGAAAAAAATCAACAGCTGTCATTAATCAGAAAGAGAGCATTTAGAACTCCTACATAAATAACAAAAGAAACTATCAGAATCATATCTCTACAAATTGCCTCACAGATCTTTTAAGCGATCTAGGAACAAAAAGTCATCTCCCGAACCATATTGTGAGATGAAAGGCAATATATGCAGAGCACATTTCCGTTCTTAATCATACATATAGGAACATCTATCTGTCAGAATATATGTTTCACCATTTGTCCTCCCTTACCCCCTTATGACTTCTCTTTACTCAGTGAAGCAGCATAAACAGAGAACAAAAGTAACAAAAAATTAATACAACCCACTAGCAAACACAAGATTTGTGGTAAAAAGGTCAGCATTTTAATAACGGGAAAACCTAGTTCCTTGCAAAAGGCCAAGTGCACCTGCCTGCAGAATCCTGGAGTTCAGTAGTTCCTTCTCCTCTCCACCTCAGTTTCGCTCTGGAGGCGGATGGAGAAAAAATTAGGCTTTTTTAAATCGCTTTCTATTATCACGTAATAAAGGGCAGAAACTCTTGCATAAATCATGCCACTTAAGCTCCCTTCTTCTTCCTTCTCTCCCATAAATTGCTAGCTAAGGAAAAGAAAATCCACATCTCCTGCAAGAGAAGGCAAAAAGCACGAAATGCCAGTAAAGCTCAATGTCTTACCATACCAAGCACCACTGGCGTGAAATGTGCTACACACGCTCTTCAAAACCATTTCACAAGAACAAATGCATAGAAAAGAACAATGATGGCAGCAGCTGGGTGTCTTCTGTTACAGATGAATAGATGGCAAAAATCAGCTTTGGCTAGCTATGTACACAGTGGTTGAAGTACTGTACTTACCAGGTGCTACACACATCCTACCCACAGACCACAGGAAGAGATTTTCTCTCTTAGGGACTGACAGTAGGAAAATGGTGTCCCTCTTGTGTCTGCTTGAATCTTGGTCCTTTTCCTTAGAACTAGAAAATGAAGAGTGATGCCTATACCTTTCCCAGCAGAGTCCTAAATAATCTTTTCTATGGTCCTCATATGAAAAAGTTTCTGAAACCCTGGGCTACATAAACACATCTGGGAAGTGGAAAGAGCACTATCTGAGATGTATAATTAATCAAAGAATAAAAGCTAGAAGAAAATTTAAGCAACACCACTGGTCACAGAAACCCGAGTTGCTAAATCTATAAGCAATTTTATCACCAGAGCTTTTAATGTGGCAGCTGTAATTTACTTCTAAGCTTCCTCACAAGTTACAGTCTAAGAGCCATGCAGTCTTAGCATAAGAGAGATGCATGTTATGCAGCCCATACATGCATTTCTTTAATGCATTTTTTTAAGTCAATCCTTAGCATGTCAAATTTCTGGATAGTAATTACTGAGAAGCATAGGCTCCATAACTCTGTAAGTGCTAACACGAAGTTTCATCATGCTTACAACATGCAAACACAAACTGCACTGGACTTCAGCAAATTGTCTTTGCTTGGGTTGCCTGGATTGAACCATTCTTTCTTTGTCTTTCGACATCTTTAAAGACTGCCACTTCTGGTGCAGCTCTGGCCCCATCCAGAGCACTGTAATGCCTTCCCTATGCAATGCTTTAGTGTCCATCCCAGTTAAGCACTAAAACCGTTGCTTTAGTGAGGTTACGCTGTTCAGCAAGGGTACATATTTATAGGGACTGTACCTCCACTGAGTACATGAACACTGCTGATTTTGCAATGAAGAATTTTTAGGAGCCCCATCTTCACAGTACTTCAAAACCAAACAGATCCTTTAAACACCTTTTCTTCTTTCCCAAAGCACTGGTACAGGGCCATCATTGAAGATAATATATAGCATATAATGGACCAGGAGTCTGATGGGAGTATGGTAAATCTGTGTTTCGTTAGAGACAGCTTCCATACACTCGAATACAGACCACCCTGGCAGCAGTGTTTTCTCCTTTCTACTGTGTGTTTAGTGGCAGCATACAAAAATAAGTCATAAATAAAATATTGCATATATTCATGTTGTAAAACATGAAGAAAATTCTCCTTAAGACCTCTCCTATCTGCACTGATTAATCGTAATTCAAAAAAAAAGATAAGGTGGTCACACAGCTTTAGTGCCACAAACTGGAAAACCTTGAAAAACGTGGAGGCAGAAGTCAGCTTTCCTGCCTGATCAGATACAGTATGTGAGCCATAACACTCATGTCATACGCACTTACTTAAGCATAACAAGTAGGGCCTCTGGCATCAGCATATTGGCAGTGAGATGTAATAAAGTGGTCTGCACTTAACACTGCAATGTTACTGACTGCTCATATAGTGATAGACCAATATGAATTCAGTAGCTACCACAGCTACTGGAAATAAGTGAAAAAGAAGAAAACAGTGGCACCCCATTCCAAGTGTAGCAACGGTATTTAAAATCCATCCTCAGAGCTTTTTTTTTTTTTTTTCAGTAAATATGGAACCTGGAATTATTTCCATTCCAATTCCCTCAAAAATCCCTAAAAATACGATCCTGTGCCCTGTTTTCAACTTGATGCTGCATACAGAAGAGATTTATTTAAATTAGGCCTCACCTGCAAGGCTCCCTCTGAAGCTGACACCCAAGAATAGCAGGAGAAGAAGAAAAATCCCTAGAAAACACATCTTTCCTCCCAAAGAACAAGGTGTCTTTAACCTAGCCAGATTTCAGATGAATAATTCAAACCCAAAAGGCGCTCACTAAAAAGCCTTGTATAATTTCTTCTGCAATTCAATTTCAGACAATAGGCAGCATCAGAAGATTTGCAGGACCTTAGAATCACATATCCTCAATATAAAAACAGCAAACCAGAGTAATTAAATGGGAAGGAATAAATTTCAACATTTTTTTAGGGTACACAAAAAACACAATTCAAAACACATACCCACTAAGTCTACCCTGTCTGCCGCTTTCCTGCTGCTACAATCTGTGTACAACATACAGCAGGTGACGAACCTGGTTTACAGCATTTAAGCTTTAATCACAGCTAAATAAGCCTTTGAACATTCAATACAGAAGGGCTGGAGAGACGAGTAACTCTTGCCCCTGAGCTACACACACTTGGCTTGTTCTACTACCTTCCACATACTCCCTGAAGCTCCCATTTCTGAACGCACACACTTGGCAAGAAAAACTTTGCCATGCAAACTGGAATCAAAACATTTCCCCTCAGCCACCAAAACCCCCTGCTGTTCCTCACAGCACAAGCAGAGACCAGAGGCAGAAACAACCCACCCTCTGTGAGGACTGGGAGATGATTCTGTACGTTACACACCAAGGCAAAAAAGCACTTCGGCATTTGGCAGCAGGAGCCCTGGACCACTGCTGCCATGCCAGCGACAGCACGTACTAATGCTAAGCTTTTATGACAACTTGTGTGCTTATATCTGTATCACACAGCCTCCAAAGGTTTCCTCGCCTGCAATGGCACACTGGGATTTCTTAAACAGGTGTTGTTATCCGCAACTGTAAAATGGACTACTCGCTTGAAAGCAACCAAAAACTATGCACCTTTTGAGTGGGTCAAACAAGCTCCTCACCTTCAAACACATGGGCAGAAATTGAGACAAGCAGCGTATTTAAGAAGGAACTTTATAGCGTGATGATTATGTGTGACAATACAGAAGGAGTCCTTTCTTCCAGTAACTGCCATTTGCTTATTTTTAAAGAATAAAAGTGACATAATAAAACAAAATGCTTAGAAATTAAACAAAAGCCGTTTTTTTTTTTCACTCAGATGTATAGAATGGTAAAGGAAAAATAATTTAAATCATTTCCTCAGCAATACAAGTAATATTTAAATAGATTTAATAGCGCTGCTCCAAACCAATGAATTATGAGTTTAAAACCTATTAAAATGTAATGTTTTTTTCCTGAGCTGAGGGGAGAGAGATTTAAATCCACTGAATTTTAATATTTCAGCTTGAGCTGCAGGAGGTAGAGAAAGTCCAAATGAACTCTTCCATCAGCACCATTCAAGCATGAACATTTTAATCAGTTTTACTTCCTTGGAGTTCTCCAACACAGTTTACGCTGTCATTCTGAAAGCACTTAACACAGAGGGTGTGAAAAACCACCAAGGCTTGTTATTGCCTTCACAATTGATGGCAAATAATTTTGCAGGCTTCCTATCATTAAAATGTCACTGCTAAAAATTGAGGTTCAGCATTTCTTGTGCTAAACAGCATTTTCTTTGAACACCATCACATGCCTGTTCTTAAGGTTTTGGTACATTTATCTCTTTCCATGTGATAAACAGAGACGCAAGCAGTAGCCTCTATTTCTGCCTCACTACCTAACTGCAGCAGAAAAAGACTATTTTAAATGGGGATGGAGGGGGGAAACACTGATAAAATTCTTATGAAGTTACAAGTTAATTCCCTGGTACCCTTATTAAAACGTAACCACATTCACACAGCATGCTCTGATTATATAGTATAATGGATTAAAAAAAACAAGCCAAAACAAAAAAACCAAACCAAAACAAAAACATTTTAAGAGAGTTAGACAACTCAATTTAATAATACAAGAAATTAAAACATCACTCCTAATTAGATCATCTTACTGATTTAAGACTACAGTTTGTGTGTTGTTCCAACAATGTAACCTTGCAGATTCTAATTTTAAAAACATAGCAGCTATGCCACATGACAAGATCAACCTGATAACATCGCACTGCTCACCCCGATATGCCCAGCCTGGAAAGGACCTCTGGATGTGCCATACAAACTGCTCTGAGCAGGAACTCTGCACAACAGCGCCCATGGCAAACACCAGATGCAGAGTCTGGATGCCTGCAGATTTACAGTCCTCCTGCAGCACGCTCACGATGCTTAATTTTGGTATATTTTTTCTCCCTGTATCTCTCTAGAAGAAGATAGATGATATTTAACTTGTTTCAGCCCATCAACAGTTTTAAACTGAACATGACCTGTGAAAGAAGTCATTATAACTGTGTTTCATTCCATTAAACACAACTAGTTTATTGTCAGGAGAACAAGCAGTCTCTCGGGGTTCCAGGCTCACTTCAGTATTTTGCATTTAAACTGCATGGATCAGTGATTTCATTCATTTACCAATAAAGATAGAATAATACCGCAAAGTTAAAAGGTGCTTCATCAGTTTCCATTAAATCAGAGCACATTCACACAAAAACATATTCATGTGAAACACAAGGAGAGACATGATTTGTGCACCTTCAGTTCTTTTCTTGCACCTTCCTCCATTCTGGTAAAATCCATTTTAAACTCAAAGCCAGGGATCCCGTTTTGGAACCAAATGGGGTTTAGTGAGGTGAACCGAATTGGGCCTCCCAAAGCTAGAAGAAGCTTAATATACAGCTGCACTTCAAAAACCCAAACACTTTTCTGTCTTTCTCTGATACACAGTTCAATGGGTAACTACAGACACATTTTTAAAAGCTCTAAAGAGCAAACAACTTCAGAAGTTTTTAAAATACCATAAGGTTAAAAGAACACAAACTCCATCAGTCTTATCAACCAGTAAAATAACATAACATAGAGATATAGAAAAGCAATGATTTCTAACTATGTTGTTTTATTTTTATTTGTATTCACTTTACAAAGTATGAAAAGCCTTTTTTAGTCCCATGTTACATTTTCAGACTTTAAATCTAAGTGCACACATAATATTATTGTGGGTATTCACACAATCAGAACTTCAGCTTTTTTGATAAGCTGCTGTCCTACCTGTTCATTTTTTTCTT
Source organism: Lathamus discolor (assembly GCF_037157495.1). NCBI lineage: Eukaryota > Metazoa > Chordata > Aves > Psittaciformes > Psittacidae > Lathamus > Lathamus discolor. The sequence continues at coordinate 70,527,761 of NC_088909.1, forward strand.
TTGGTAATGAATATCTTAAGGACTGGACTAGATTACTTCTCTTTAAACCTGATTAAAACAGTTTTCAGTCTGTATCGCTCCTGTTTCTCTAAAACTAAAGCAACGGCCATAGGATATTTCCTAAGTCAATATAAAATAGGAGTCAAAAAAGCCAGTACAGCAAGGTAAAAATCAGTCTTATGAGGGAGGTGAGAGCTGTCCAATTTTCATGCACAAAACCAAGTTCAGACATTATGAAAATTTGAGGCCACAGAATTTCAATTGACTTCAAGAGATAAATTCAGACAGCAACAAACAAAACAGAAAATTTATTTCTGTCTGGTGGGGGAAGACCAACAAGTTACTGCCAGGCTCCCAGACAGGTATCTAGCCTGCTTATATTTATTCTGTGTGGTTTAGTGGTTCATGAAAACAGGATAAACTTAAGTAAGGCTGCAACAACCAGTATCTATGACATCACATCAATCAACACAGTCTTACTAGAAAACAAACTGCTTTTTGCGGTCACCTAATATTTACAAAGGTGAGTCGCAAAAACGAACACAAGTAGACTCTGAAGTATTGATACACAAGCGTGTACACACACACAAAACGGGATGTGCAAATATCCACTCTACGCACACACATGTATACAAACTTCTTTAACAAAGAAGCTAACCTTTAGCTACTTACTTTATGCAAAGAATGTTAATAGAAGACAATATTTTTGTTAGGTAATGAAAACTAATTGGGAAATTATTCATCTCCCACTCTCCCCACTGGAGCATAAAAGACGTACAACAAATGTTATTCATGATTCTACACGACTCGCTCCAATTCACCTCCTTCTTTCTAATGGGCACTTCAGAGGAAATAAAGGTTACTCTTTTCCATTTATATCTTCTAATTGACTACCAGTGTTTTCTTGTGGTCAAAGGGATACAACGCAGAGTTAGAAATAACGTATTAAAACCAAGCTAAAATCAGACCACTGCTCTACACTACCATCAGCAATGATCAGAGAGCCCTGGTTTCCTTGTTAAAAGACAGAGGCATAATTGAAGCAATATCTTCACTTCAGATTGATTATTCGGCGACCCTTATCCACATCTTCACTCAGCAATTTGAATTTTAATGAAAGTAAATGGAATAATTAGCATTTCAAAGTGTGTTTGATACACTGAATAAAAAAAGCAAGAAGACTTTTATGTATAATCTATACACAAAAGAAAAAGCATTTGGGAGGGCACAGAAGATGGGAAGTACAGTTGTAGTGTCTTCATTAGAATAACTTAAACAACTGCTTGCACCAGCTGCATAATTATACATGTGAATAATGTGCTATTAAGCTATGACTTCTCACCTTTATTTTATGTAGTGTGAACAGTCACGGCTTTCGTTGTTATGCCTTTCCTCTCCAGCTGTAAAATGTAAACACTGTGGCTACCCACACTCATAAAATCTCACAGGACTGCTCTACCATGCTAATGGGGCTGGACGTAAAGCTTTCGCAACAGGGGCTCCATATACCCTTGTTTTGAGATGAGTAGGAGCAGGCACGCCTATGAGTGTACTGGTGACACATGATTTTGTCACTGATTTGGGTTGGCTGTTTGGTTTATTGTTTTGGCTTGTTTTCTTTTTTGCTCATGGGCTTTTTTTTTTTTAAGTAACATCTATTTTTTCATGTAAAAATGAAAAGTGTGGTGAATATTCACAGTCCTGAGCCACATCAGATGCTGTTGAAAGAGATGCTGGCAGTAGTGATCTGAAAAACCCTTCTAAAGCATAAGTGTGTCTTATGAAGGCTACCTGTTACCACAGCTGCAGAAGCAGACTGGCACATGGCATGCAAAGGAAGCAAAAAGGACAACAAAAAAACAGATTCAGACCAAGCTTCCGGAAATCGATAACAACATAGACATTAATCACTCCGTTAGTTTTCTCAACACAGTGCAAACAGAAGTCTTCAGGTAGTAACTAGATTTGATGAAGATCAAGCTACTGAACTTCACTACTGCCCACAACTTTTGCCCATCTGATGAAAATGAGTTCATACATGAGAGAAAGAAAAACTATTTACAAATGCTATTAGAGCTAAAATGGAAAGACCACATACCCCAATGATTGCGTTCAGTTCTGCCATGGTCACTTGCTTGGCACGCTCCACAGCCTGCACCACTTGTTGCTGGTGCTGCAAATGAAGATCAGAAACAAAACAAAATTATTGGTTTTCTAAATTATTAAGTACAGTCTTCCTTTTTTTTCTTTGCTTCTCAAACGCATGCAGGGCTTGAAATAACTTCTCTAACAGACAGTCATGTTTTGTGTTTATCTGCGAGACTTATATTAGGTAAGGGAGGAAGAGTTTATGCTGTTACTTGCCAGGAATTACACCTTTGCTCCCCAAAGAGCTATTTTACAACCTGGCTAAAAGGAGAACTGTTTTCCTTTTGTTCACCTTTTGTTCAGTGTGCTTTTGAATTTAGACACCAACTCAAAAGGCAAGCCACTTTCCTGACAGCCATCGAAACTTTTTGATTAAAAAGGAAAAAAAAAAAAAAACAAAACAGCAAAAGCACACTGAAAAAGAAAGGTAGGTATTTTGAACACGCACATAGCACCCACATCACTGAAGGATATAAACATTCTCCTCCTAGGTACATTTCAAAGCAGCTCAACCGTAAGAAACAAATTTAAAATGCCATTCACAATTCTGTCAAACACGTGAAAGAGAACTAATTATTTCAATCTCCAACATGTAAATTTTAATAGCTTTAAAAAGTCCATCAAAACCACATGGTCTAATTAACAATACAGTTTACAAGCTTCAGTGGTGATATTATCTCAGTTTGAGTGATACTGTATTCCTGCAGTAAATTCAAAATTGCTGTATACTGAAAACTGATTGATATTTATTTGAAAACACCAACTACAGATAAAATAAGGTCCTCATCTTGCAACCAGATCCATGCCAATTCAAAGCTCCACTGGTGGCAAATTCATATACACACGCAGCCTTGCAGGACTGGGATTACACATGAGGGGTGTCAGGGAGAACTGCAAACGAGGCTGTGTGATCTGCATGATCTGCACTAGGAGTGTGTAAGCCTTGATTAAAAGCCACTGGTGGATCACAGAGCAGGGAGAGGTCTTGTCCATCTTGAGAGGTGCTGAAAACATAACAATAAAACAACACCAGCTCTGTATAGAAACCAACATCTAGGTGTTCTTTAGCACAAAGTTTAAGGAAAGGGCTGAAAGGGTGTCTTTAAAGCCTCCAGTCTGCCCTCACGCCTGTGTATATAGGCAGCGCAGAGCTAAAGAACAGACCATGCAGCAATACCTCCTGCTCGTCCTTACCAGGGGCAGAAAGCTGCATACAATAAGGTGGGGACCCAGGTTCTTAAAACTCCTACCAACCTTCAAGGGTAGATGAAGAGCATTGGGAAAGACTCTCTCAGCCCTGATAGGAAAGGGGGCCATAACAAAGGGCTCCACTACCTCCAGGACTTGGCAGTCTCAGATTTGTCAATTCCCAGTGCAATGCACAAACAAAAATGGCATTTTCACTTATAAACTCTCTCCAATAGAAGCCCTCAGAATGGGGCAAAGCCAGCCTAAAAATCCACCCGTAATTGTAAGAAATGCTAGCCTCAACTACAAAAAAATGGATAAATGCAAATAGGAGGAAATTTATAAGCACTCCTGGAAGGAAGAAAATTATTTTAAGGTTTGCTTGTTTTTAAGCAAAGAATTAAATGAAGGAAATGCCAGGACAGCAAATAACATAATGCTGCAAAGAGAATCACAGCGTTCCCATTTAGAGTTTTGTAAAGCTACAGTGCTAAAGTAAACCAAATCTGTCACGTATAAGCAGACAATGCAAAGACCATAAAGCAGGCTGAACATGTGCAAATGTGTTCTTGACATTCAGGAAAAAAATAAAATGAAAAAATAATAATAATAATAAAAAAAAGATACAAATGCAAAAATTGAAAATTGTGTACTGCCATCACAGATAACCAGCAAAAAGGAAATTACAATACTCAAGCCTCAAGTTTCTGTGATGTGTTATCATCTCCAGGTCATCACATGTTAAGGACACACAGCTTTCATTGATTATGTAGCTGAAAGCCCAGTGACACGTGGCTCTATATGGCGACACAGTGATCATGAAAATTACACCACCATTTTCTGGTGCAGGTCAGCCACACGAAAAATGGGTCATAGCATTTTTGATCAAGCCATCCAAAAAAAAAAAAAAAAAAGGAGAAAACCAACATGGGGTTTTAAAATCTTCATTGCAAAAAGTTAATAAAAATATCCTTTATTTAGCTGTTTACAGTCATCTCTGCTTTCCTACCACTTCCTAGGCAATGCTTTTTGCACTGAGGTAAAAGAAGGAACCTAGCTTTTGATTTGTATGTATGAGCATTCATTTCCAACGCCCATTTACCTAAATTCCGTTCCTGAGGCCACAGGCAGAAGAAAAATCTGGTGAGGGACCTAAAGAAAACCAACCTGAAAACATCAAAATTACTGTAGAAATTACTACAATCCTCATCCAGGTTTTGGAAAAATACTCCAAAGCTCCACAACAGTTTGAGTGTTTTCCTTTCCTTTACAGCAACCATACAAATAATAGCTCTCAGGATTATTTGGGAAAAATATTATTTCATTCCCAGGTGAGGGGAAAGAAGGTGGAGGGGTTGAGTACCAAAATCTCACTTTAACACTCTTGCTAAAAAGCAGTGTAAAACAGAAATTCCCTAAGCAGACTCACAAGGCATCTTTCACTAACTCTCACAGGCTTGGGATCAAGTCTTCATAGAGAGGAGAAAAACCATGGGCCTTGTAACACTGAACCTAAATTAGGTACAGTAAAGACAATTAAAACTCTCCTATTGCTAGCTGCTTTAACACTGATTTAATCATCACTGGTATAGTATGCAAAAGACACAAAATGTATGGTCTGTAATTAGCCTCTCCATCACTTCCACCTCATTTCAGCAGCTGTGCAGACTCTCAGTCAGCACCCTGAAGCCCCATGGGGGGCCTATCCCCAGTGACCACGGGGCTACTTCAAGTCACAGGCACAAACCACACACTCCAGTGGACAGAGAGACAGGAAAACAAAGTCATGCTGTGGTGTGGCAGAGTAATGAGCAGGGTTTGAAGAGCCCACCAGCTGTCCCTTGGGCTTCTGAACCTGGGGCTGGCAGGCAGCTCCGCATTACCAACTGCAGCTTCAGTAATGGGTGCAGATCTCTACACACAGAGAAGGAGACTGACTGGGCCCCAGGGACCCACTGCTATTTGAAACCAAGGTGTAGCCAAGTGGGGCTGGCCCAGCCTGCAGGGGTACTCAAGGATTGATGACTCCGGCACTTATAATATGCTTGAATGCCTTCCCTGGCCAGCATGCCAGTAACAAGCAGCATTATGTTAAAACCAAGCAGTATACATTAGCCTGCCCATCAAGAGATCATGCAGTGATTTACAGCCAAGTAAAAAGAGCAACAATAATAAAGGGTTACTTTTTCCCAACCAAAAATAGACAGGGTTGCAGCTTTCACACACATTTAATGCTAGCCTTCCACTGTGCACACAAGCAAATGACAGACCCACTTTCTTCAGTTATGGGAAAACAGTATTTTGCACTGCATTTAACAGGCCAGAGCATTGAACTCAATACCCCGCCCCGCCTGTCATGAAGACTAGTATCATTTCCCCTTTTTAACTTCTTCCCCTTCTCTCCTCTTCACCCCTTTTTTCCTTCTGTAATGAGCAGCATGTCCACGCTTGCCTTGTGTTGGAAAATCGCCTCCTTTCAGTCTCACAGCGGGTAGTAACAACAGAGACCACAAGAAGGACGTAGGCTTTTCCCCCATCACATTGTCTCACCACACTGTCTTGTCACCTAGCCCTGGCTCCTGTGCAGTCATTGAAGCAGAGTGGAAAATACCTGGGCTTCTTATACTGTGTCAGAGCTACCCAACACCTCCCTCTGACAGGTGGCCAAAATTCCCCCTGGTATGCACACACATACACTGGTGTTAGAAACACCTAATTCCAGCCTGTCTCCAGCAGTGCCAACAACACCCAAAGCAAAAATCATTGAACAATTCACTCTGCAGAAGCAAGCAGGCTCTGCCATGTTTTATTCATATTACTTTGTTCTTGTATTATCTGTTTAGAGGGAGTACAGACCAGCTCCTGCTTAAGAACTGCAGCAGTGCCACTCTGCAAAGCTCTGTCTAGAGGCAGGATGATGAGATGAGGCCACACCAAAAACACTACTGAGAACCAGATGGCAAACACACATTTACTGTGGAGTACAGCACACACTTGGAAACTAGAAGGAACCAGCAGATTCAATACATCCAGACACCGTAACTCAGACAAGATGAAATAGCCACTTCATAAAAATATAAGAACATTATTAGCAATATATGCAGAAATTGCTAATAAGATGCCTTCCTTGGTAGAAGGATTACAGATACTGACAGCTTCCTTGTACTTACTGTTTCACCTCTAGTCTGAGGCAAGTCTAAAATGGAGGAAAATAATTTAATCTTCTCAGCCTCTCACTTCTCAGACCAACAACTGCTTCCTTTTGAACAGCATGGAAGGACACCTGCTCTGCTCCTATAATGCATCTCACAGTCTTCAGCCAAATTTACTGAACTTTAGGAGCACCTCTAAGGCACTTACAGAGAAGAGCAAGCCTATTATGGCCCATACCTTTCTAAAAGGAAAACCACCAATTAATACTGAAGTGCTTGAAAGCAAAAGACTGCATGCAACATTTCCTTTTTGTATGTTTGCTGGTGTGCATGCATGCCAGTGCCTGGCATTTTATTGTACTTCTAAGTATCTCTGACCACCTTATCATGCATGGGAAACTGAAGATCCCTGTTAAAGAGCAATCCTAGCTTCTTACTAGCTAGCTCACGGCAGTTAAAAGGCAAAGAACACTTTCCAAAGAAGTTTACTACAGCCTCCTCCAGCCCACATAATGCTTGCAATGTGGCGTGGAATTTGACAGGGGCCAATAACGTGAAAAGCCATTTGTCTGGCTTCTCAAGCAGCTTTTGCAGCTTGTGATGAGCTCCAGGTTGCCACAACTGCACCAATAGCTACAAATGAGCCAGCTTGCATGTGCCTCATAAACATGTACACAGTCAATTTTCACTCAAAAGAAGTTAACCATGATACATGAATATCTCCAGCCACATTGAACAAGTACTGCTATCCAGCACTCAATGGCCACAGCTTGCAGCCACAAACACCATTTTGACCAGAGAGGAACCAGCCCCAACTTGAAAGCCACATAGCTGTGCTAGCTTCACACTGTTCTACAGCTGGTAAATTCAGATGAGAAGTAGCGTCTATTAGCAGAGGCATCATCCATGGCTTTAGACCCAAAATGAATTCAATTTACTGGCTAGATCATTCGATGTTGTGAACATTGAACTAACTATACCAACTGCAGGAGATCAAAACTATGTTAACTGAGTTCTAACAACCTCCAAATATTTACCTACAATGTTTTAGGCATGCCCTTCACCTTATACAACAGAAACTACTTTGAGTGCACTGGTATCTCCCATCACAGGGAGGCAGAAAATGACTGCTGCAACACAGGAAGCCTGCAACCGCAGCAGAAATTGATCACACATCACTGCCCTAACGATGGACTAAGGTTCATCTCATGCCTTGGCCACAAAGTTATTCTTTCTTTCCAAAATGGGAAGCCTGTATTTCTTGGTGATGTTTTTTAGTGCCTGCCTGAGTCAGAGCCTACATAAAAACAAGGTACCACTTGACGGTGTTTGTAGGCAGGTTAAGGACTTTATTTTTAATACGTGCTTAGATGATGTACAGCACAGTTAAAACTGACTGAAGCCTGCAGAATTTCCTGAATTCTTTACTGGATTGCCCCCTGAAACAAAGCAGACACTAGTACACAGTAGGATGATGTATTATAATTGCATCCTTTTCTCAAGATCTCTAGCGATTTTGGCCACGATTTCTTACTTCTAAGTGAGTTATCACAAGCCATTGATTCCTTACAAAGTTAACAAGCAATAAGACAAGTTAACCTGGTGCTATTATGAGGCAATAATGTTGCCATCAGTGCATGTAACCACTGTATTTTGTTCATTTTTCCCTCAGGCACAATACAAAGGAGTCTGATCACATTTTTCAGCCACTATTCCACAATTAGACTGTATGCAAAATGCATAAACAGCAAAAGCATGCTGCAGCTCAATTCTCTATTAATCTAGATGATGAAATAAAAAGACTTACATTAAGACACTCACTTTTAAAAGACACAAATTAGATAGAAACCAAGTCTAGCAGCTTACTCAGATCTGGAGATCAGATCTCTTTTGCCTCATAAGCACATGCCAATAGAAACTCATTTAAGAACTGTTTCTGCGAATAGAGGTCAAACAATTACCAAGATCTTCCTATTCCCAGTATGAAAACTACCATGATAAGACGCACTGTCAAGACAGATGAAAAGTTTTTTTGTGTTTCCTCTTTCAATCCCCCTCTGCTGTTATCATCTCCCCCTTCCTTTGCTAGGTGAACTAAAAAGCACCCTTGCCTCCATACATGATGAATGTGTACACCAGCTCTTTGGAAGTGCTCCCTTTTGTCTTTGTCAATGCATGTAAAACCATTGAAGTTGAGAATTTTTTGACCTCTCCATCCTCTCTGTAGCCCAAAGAGTGTTGATGCCAGGCAACATGCACAGCAGAAGGGCTGTATGACTTGGCAGACGAGATGTGTAAACAGGGGTAGGAAACTTTATGGGCCACAGATTTAAAAAGCAGATGCCCACTAGCACGCAAGCCATATCAGAGTCTTTTTCTCAGATCTAAAACTGCTTAACTCAAAGCTCTCATCTAAAGCATAACAAAGTAAACAGCAGTCATTAGGCACACTGATGCTGGTGTGCTTAAGCCCTCACTGGGTGGCACTGTACTCATGACAGAAGTGGGACAACATCATTTTCTAAATTTACAATCTGACCATCTCAGTTGTCTACCTACATAGTTTTTGTAACTAGTGATTAATGACGAGCTACTGCAATGGCTGAGTTCAGAAGGACTTTAGAATTGCTCTCCATGCCTAGCTTGATGGCCAGGAGGCTGTTAAACAGTGAGCAGTTTCACTGATAGTTCACAAGTTACTGCATGAGAGCACCACATGGGAGATTCTCCTCAGTGGAAGAAAAGAATGAAGTACAATGTGGAGCCTTCACAGTGCCTTCTCCCTGTAAGGCAGGGACTTAAAATGTACCAATATCAGCTTTCAGGAGAATGACTCCAGGGTGATCCAGTTCCGGGGACAGCAGAGCACAATGTATGGGGAGCAATAAAAAAGGAGACAGACCGTGCTTACCTGAGTGGGATGCCACTAAGAACAAAGTTCCAAAACTATTCTTTTTTGTTCCCCCCCTTGATTCCATGTGAGCACGTAGAGGAGGTGGAGGTCAGGACTTCCAAAATCAAAGGCCAAAATCTATCAGTCACTGTGAATCAAACACATCTTTTGTTTTTTCAAACATATTCTAAGCCCATGTAATCCTTTTGCTTGTCTAATTGTCAAGAAACACCTACTCAAGAAAGCACATGGGCTGCACTTGTAGAAGCAGAGCAAGGGGAGCAGTGTGACCTGTGTACAGTAATAAAGTTTCATTCAGCATTTGGCTGAAAGCAGTACCAGTACCAGCAGTAATATACCAGTACAAAGTTTCTAAATGCAGTAGCAGTAGTATACTGGGACATAGTTTCTAAACACAGTACCACATACTCTAGAGAAGATTTCTCTGCTGTGCAAATGCTGATTCCATGCCTTTGCCAAAATTACAGCTTTGCCTGCCAAGTACTCACCTCTGCCTTTGTTTCAAAATCATGTCAGTTTAGTGCTCACTTTAGCGTGAGTATGAATCAGCTTTACACCTCATTTTTATATGCTGCCCTATTCCCGCACATCAAATAAAACCCTGTGACTAGATATATGGAGATTCTGTAGCAGTCAAAGTACAAAATCAACAGCTACTCAGCTCAGATCCATGCAGGACTTGAGCTCAGATCCACCAGCAATGTAACTAGATCATTACACACCATCTAGTTTCCACAAATCCGTCTTTATAAGCAGAGAGTAGAACAGCACTCATGAACATTGTCAGGTTCTAGTTTTGATAGCGTTATATTCATTTCAAATACACAGAGATATGAAAGTGCATGCACACACACATCACATTAGCTGAATGCTGATACAGAGCACACAGCCTCTCATTTGCTGCAAGATGAGCAGCAACCTTGAAACGCAATGGCATTTTATGGAACAACTGAAAAGGTGGGAGTAATTGTTGGAGAGTGTTCTCAGGCATGGTATTTTACAAATGCAATGCACAGAAATACACCTCCCAGCTTTGGCTTTTCAGCTACTAGTTCTAGTGAAATGAAGCCATGCACTAAAAAGATGCACGCCAGCCTGCACCAGCAGACCCCAGTCTCTAGCCACTTTCCCTTAACAGAGTGGGCAGGGGAAGCAGTTATGCACTCAAGATCTCCCTTCACAAGCCACGCTTTCATTTTATTTCACGCATATCTATGGCTCCAAGGCTTCCTCACTAGCTCCCACTGACTCCCCCAAATCCCAGTGTCCCTCGAAGTATCTACAATGCACTCAAGATAATACCAGAAAATCATAATTTGGAGAAAATTAGTCCTTAGAGAAATTATCTCACAGTGAATTTCAATCTTCTGTCTATATTCCCGAATATGTAGAAAACATAAAAGGATTTAAGGTAATTAAATAATCTGGGAATGCAGAGAGAAAAAAGGCAGGAGAAAAGCATTTGTGTCCTTACTGTATTGAACATCACTACTCACTACACCAAAATAGAAGTTTCTGCCAAGCTTTAATGCCCGCTGCCAGGAATGTAGCACAAATCACGCATTTTCGTAAGCTGCCCTCTGTTTTTAGACCAACAGTCATAATTTTTATAAAAACTGCATTCTGCATGACATCAGTATATTTAAACAACTAAAATCTTGCTTAGCACACTGCAACATGTTCCATTTAATAAATATACTGAAATTATATTACAATGGACTTGGAAAAGATAATGAAGTCACAGGGACAACAGCACAGTGGAAAGTAACCTGCAAGGACCAAAAGTTTCATAAGGTACACAAAGTCCCACTTTTGTAATAGATACGATGAGGCAATTGTTCTTATCAGCACCAGTACAAGCGACTACCTACCTCTTGGGACAGGAAAGGAATGACTTGTGCACATATAGCGTTCAGCCTCTTGACAATTTCTGCCTGCAAGTGACAAGAAGAATGAAGTTCAATTATATAAATTCTCAGATGTAATTGTCACCCGTGAACATAGATGATACATTTCTTTGGAGTTATTTTTCATCTCTAGTCATCCTCTGGCCAGGACGTACTATCTAAATAATAAAAGAATTTGGACACCAATGAAACAATACATAGGAAGATAATAACTTCCAGCTAAAAAGTTTTCCTTAAAAAAAGACACCTTAGAACTGACACAAAGAAAAGTCAATTCTGATTATGCAATCAAAGGGATTTAAAGAAAAAAATCTTCAGGAGATGTAACAAGAAAAAAAATAAACAAAACATCGAACACTGTGTTTTGAACTAAACTCTCTCCTAAGAGGCAAAACCAAGGATCATTTCATATTACAGCAATGCCACTGTAAGCAAAGGCAACAAACAAAGCAGTTACTTAGTATTAACACTGTGTATCATGAGAACATTAGCAACACAATATACAACTACATTGATAATCATTCTACCACATATTTTAGAAAGAGATACTGCAGTCTTGTATCATATTTATGCTGTTATCAAACCCAAGGTTAACAGGTTACTTTCATGTTGCAATGGTGATCAGAAATGAATAATACACATTGTTATATTTCCATATTGGAGATCAATTCTTGTTCTGTGTATTTAATCTGCAAATCTCAATAGAGATTGATGAGATTTGTAGAGATAACACAAAAATTACAGCCCCAGAAACAGAATATTTAAAGCCACACAGACTTTCTTACAATAAATCATAACTTTCTTACAATAAATTGTAACCAGGATCATTTCCTCATTATACAGTAAGACAGAATGTTCTTCCTCTTGCAAAGTCGCTAACCATAAGACAAAGACAGAAACTTGTGCAATTTATGCTTCCTTCTTTTAACAGCAACCCTTCCAGCCTTTTTGCTATGCTGTCTTTTAAATTGTGAATACTTAGAAAAGTACATATAGAACAGAAAGGCTCAGAACTAGCAGTAAAAAAGTCAGAACCACAGATAAAATGGATCTGGGTTGAGGAATATTACTGCTACACAGCTCTGTAACCGGAAGACATGGTACAGTAGAGGTAAGGGTACATGTGAAACTAATTCTGCCCCCTTGTGTGTACTGTGATACACTCGAGTTAAAACAACTTTGCAATACAGTTTCTTCATTTTCTCTGAAATGTACCTAAACTGCTGCATGTTATTTATACAGCAATTTCTATGTTACAATGTCCCGGTATCTCCTTATTGGTCTTCACTGTTTATGCAAGTCCACACATTGCTAAAATTATGCATTTTAGCACACTTACTACACCTGTTTTGTTTATTCTGCAGCACAGGTACCTTAAAGGACATTTGAGAATATGTTCTGTTCACCACAAAGCTAAATCACCTGCTAATTTCAAAAGTCTGTATATGCCTATAATATCAGATATGCCACAATGTAAAACTTTAATGCCCTTTTAAATAGACCGTGTTTACTATACTAGTTCACACAGCGATTTATGGACTGCTTGTACACAGAGCAGTACAGGAAGTGAGTGACAAGATGTGTGCACCTAAGCTTCAGCCAGACAAGCTGCAGCATTACTTGAGAAACAATATTTGATTGAAGAATTGCAGACTGTAATATAATGCACAGCTGCAAAGTAACTGTACTGCTGTGGTTCAAGCACCATTAATTTACTAATTCCCAAATTTCGGGCCTTAGCCATAATGCTTGCTTTTTTTTTTTTTTTTTAAAGGAATCTCCTGAGTGCCTTAAAACCAAGTAGAAAACCAGGCGTCCTGCTCTTCAAGGCCTTTTCATATCAAGAGAAAACTTGCGTCACCATGCTGACTTGAGCTGAAGCCCTTCTGACCTGCCGTTTAACACACATAGATGACTTCGTAAAGAAAAGGCACACGATGTTTTCCTCTGCTGCAAAACAACTCCTCCTACCCACCTTTAACATGCGTGTCACAACCTCGCACATCTCCTGTGCAGCACCTGGAGGGAGCCTGTGCCATAGCTGTGCTCAGTAGACCGTTTTTCCACCACAGGTACGTGAGCTGGATGCCTCTACTGCACCGCTTAGGAACTGAGAGTAAAATTGGCTCAAAGTGCCACAGAACCACAGAATCATAGAGCAGTTAGGCATGCAGGGACTCAGTGTGTAATTTTAAAAGGCTTGTAGATCCATAGATTTTAAGGCCAAAAGGAACTGCTACAACTGTCTTATCTCACCTCCTAAGTAAAACAGGCTGTAAAACTTCACCGACTTCTCCACCAAACAAGTAAATTCTAGTTCAGCTAGAATATAGTCAACAAAAACAATTTTATTCAACTCACTTTGAGGCATTTCTTCTTAATTAAGGTACTCAACCCCAGCTATTTCAAGCTATTTCAGCTATGGTGTTTTTCTTTTGATCTCTTTTCCTCCCTCCTCCCTAATAGAAGAATTATGTCTCTCTTCTATTGCTCTTCTGGCCACAAAAATGGTTGAAACATATCTGCTGTGTTTGCACAAAAATTCACCTCCGGCAAATCCTGCGCCTGGGAAATGTTAAGCTAAAAAGCATCTTCCAAAAAATCTGCAAGTAACTGAAAGCAGGTGACTAAATATGAACAGTTACACAACTGTAATAAACTTCTTGATAACAATCTCACGGGAGTGTGGAACTGCAAGTCCTTTCATGTTATACACAGTAAAGGGAGCTGAAGGAGACAGCACCCAGCTCAATCCACAGAGAAGAAAAAACTGCTGGCTAAAACAGCTTCAAACAATGCCGAGACATTCCCCAGCAGCATTTCTCAGCTTAGGCAAGGGGCACACTAGGCCAGCCACAACAAAGCTGAGAACACCTTGGTACGCGGCAGCAGGTGTTTACACTGTTTCCTATTAAAATGGTCTTTGCTTCCCCCAACAATGACCATCTCCAATTGAGTGGTTTTGAGTACAGTTAATTTTTATCACCCTCAACACTTGGTCAGCAAGGGAACAGCCCAGCTGAGGTGCAGTGGACTGCAGGGGCACAGTATGACCAGCACAGACTGCCTGCCTTTGGAGACCACCAGCGGCAGGAAGGAGTGAAGGAAAATAAAACACTGTGTACGTGCACAATGATAGGAAGGAAATAGCACATTCTGTACCAAAAATGTCTTAAATCAGACATTTTCACTTAGCAAGTACAAAGCATCCTCTGCCTTGACACTGCAACTATTTCTGCAACTAACTGCGCAGGATAATGCTGCAGCAACCAGGTTGGCTGTTTACCCCAGAACTTACCAAAGGAGTTAGCTAAAGTGGGCTTCTTGCGATGCCACCTTAAAACTTGAAGGTGTAGGTACTGATGACAGATGTTAACATCTCAAAGACCTATTCCTACTGTCATCAGAGGGGGCTTAGAAACAGCTTTGCATCAGGTACAAAGACACAAAATAAAACACGAGCCCCCTTCACACTTCTAGGCTCATACAGATTTTTAAAACCCTACAGTCAAAGATCAGTCTAGGATCTTCTCTTTTCTCTTACACATCAGGCCAATGAGTTTTTCATGATCATCCTAATTACCAGGAGAAGGAAAAAGTATGGTTTCATAAAATCAGGCAGCCAATTCCTGATAAGAAAAGACAAAGTTGCCTCAGAAACACGGCTGTTTCCGCGATCATCTCATTTGCCTCCTTTGTCCCATGAGACCAGGCTTTAGAGAGGCATCATTTATTTACAGGCCTTTCCACTGGGCTTCAGTTATCGGCCAATAATACTGTGGACACACACACTTCTAATGGCCTATGTTTTGAAACCAAGTCTAATCTGATGGCGCAGGGCCCAAAATCCTTTCCCATAGCCATTAAAGGATGTAGGTTATTGCTGTTGTCACCATTGATATTTGTCATTGTAATGTAATTAGGGCCCTAAAATGATGCATTACAGCCCTTGGCACAGCTTCTATTAAAATCTTTTCTTCTGCTCACTGAACTGCGACCTGTTTTCTGATGAATAACAGACAGGCAGCTTTAGGGTGAGGAACAGATTCATCAAAGAAGTATTTTTCAGCTCTGGAAATGAAATAAATAAATAAATAAATTACAGAGGGCAACCCAAGAAGAAAAGCACAAGGAAGGAGTCAGGGTGGGGTGGGTTTTAGGGGGCAGATATAAAGACCACAGTGCATTTGAATTTCATCTGACCACTTGAAATTCTGATTGCATCGGATGAATCTTTCTTAGGACAATATATTCCCAGTCTGTGAATCACATGGTTAATCAGGGCTCTAATCTGCCATCCATCAGCCTATGCCAGCACTGTAACTTCCAATCAAATTTATAGGTTATGTGGGTCACGCATCCCTGAACAACTTACATTCACGGATATCCCATTTAAACCAGCACAGATTCTGAAATGCTGTTGTTAGGGTTACTGAATGTTGTAATACTATTCAAAGCTTTATGAAAGCTCCTGATAAACAGCTGCTAAATTATTGCCTGTGGATACAGCATGATGCTCTGAAATAGCATTAATAGCCCAATAAAAGGGCAATTGTTCATGCCAAAATATAAAAAGGATAGCTTTTGCTGCCACAGTTTGTCAAGTATGCTAACAAACACCGACACTTCTATTACTCCTTTCCCTGAACACAGAAAGTGTTTGGTTTTGCATTAAAACACACCAGCATAGACCCAGAAAAGATGAGGGACAAGCAGGAAGAGAAGGCTCTGGCTGAAATCATCTTTTTACCTATCGAATG
Source organism: Lathamus discolor (assembly GCF_037157495.1). Classification (NCBI taxonomy): domain Eukaryota; kingdom Metazoa; phylum Chordata; class Aves; order Psittaciformes; family Psittacidae; genus Lathamus; species Lathamus discolor. Next base: position 70,543,830 of record NC_088909.1, read on the forward strand.
CAAGTGTAGGTTATTTTCATCACTTGGGAGACACCTACAATAGACACTGTTTTAACAGTTTTGACATCTTTTTACAGCCACTTATGTGACACCATTTTTAAAAAGAGAAAGATTAAATATTTATTAACTACAATACTATTAACCTTTTTTTAGTTTTGTTACGCACATAGACAATAATAAAAATCACTGTGCCAGAATCTGATCTCACTAAAGGAACAAAGACCCATATCAGTTAACAGTCCCTTGGCATTACTGCAGTGATACAACAGAAGAGCAACAGCTTAGGTACTTGATTCAGCCAAAAAATCTTTCTGAACAAAGCCAGTGGTTAAATGGTACTTAATTGCCTAATTATGCCTAAAACCTGAACCTTAAGTTCATAAATGCCTACAATGCATGCTGAAAAATTTTCAAAGATAACCCTGTGGGCAAGGCTCCACCTCAGGAACCACAAGGTAACACAACCCCTCAAGGGGGCTCAGCAAAGCTGGTCCTTGGGATACCACCACAGCTACCAGCTGTACTCAAAGGACAGCATGCGATGAACCATTAGACCCCTAAATCCCTCTGAGAACGGCAACATAGGGGTTTAATTCAATTAACCCTTGCCACACACAGCTAAAATAGGACATAAGGATATGATAAAATACAGAAAATGTATTTAAGTGCCTTGGTAAGTATTTTGGCATATGTCTAAATTCTTAGTACAAATGGGAGCTAAAAGAGAAATCAGAATCAAATTAACTCCAAAAATAAAAATAATTAGAAATGTTCTAATACACAAGGAGTTCAGAACCTTTTTTTTTTTTTTTTTTTTAGTTTCCATTTGCATTCTTTTGTGGCGGAAAAAGAGAACTGTGATTTTATTTATAGTATATATACTTCAAAAAATATTTCCACTACATTTCACAAAGTTCATAATTATTACAATTATAAAAAATTGCTGGTAAAGAATTACCACTGGAGGCTGTAGGCCTGTCAGTGGAATGGAAGCAAAACTACTATATATGTATTGTTGAAATAAAACAGAATAATAAAACATTATTGGGAAACCCATTTCAGCAGCCAGCAGGAAAAAAAAATATGCAATTACACTTTCAGAAAAATAATCTGAAACAACTGTTATTTCAGGTTTAATTTATTCTACACAATGCAGCCTTTGCCAAAAAGATCAATCTAGTTTATTAAGTGCTTACGAAGAACACAGGCACACACCCATAACATCTAAACAAGCATTTCACAAATTAGTGAAAACAAAAAACATTATTACACTGTATGAGACACATCACGATTCTGCAAAAAAATCTAATCTTAGTATTTCACAGAAAATTAACTCTTCTTTCATAAAGAAGAATGTGTTTTGTTTTAATCACAGACTGTTGTCTGGAAGTGCTTACTCAAGTTCTACAGAACTGGAGGAAATTCTGCAAGCCCTGAATATCAAATGTCTTTTCAGCCCTAAAGGAATGGTGTTTGGCAACAGCTGAAGAGTCTAGTCTTGTAGTCAAAGACAGTGGAGGGAAAAGCTCTTTGGTGAGGAGGATACTAAACAGAAAACTTCTTCACTAGGCCAACTGCTCAAGTTCAGGAGATGAAATTTGAACAGCGCAAATATGAGTTGAATGCAAGCAGGACCACCAGACTGTACCAAATAATGCAGGTACGTTCTCCACCTCATTTCCCCACCAGCCTTCTTTACAAATATGTCAGCTAAGCACATGAAGTACCGTAAACTTGATACTTACCCTCTGTAACTTAATTTAGGTGCTTATTTTGCACAAAACACTGCAGACAGCAACATAAGCAATAAATTGGAGCGGCAGAATTTTCAAAATCAATTTTCTAATGTACATCCCATTCCGTGGGCTGCTGAAGTGAACTGGTAAGACATGGCTTTTATTTAATGTCTCAAGAACCATGTGGAGCTCAACTGAGCAAGAAAGGATATATACTGAATCATTCATGATTAAGAAAATAAAAAGCAAGCAAAGTAAGGTGATATATAAACGTTTCAAGCCTGTCACTTCAGGAAGTCAATGTTTTTTGTTAATACTGACTTTTATCAGTAAGTTACAGAAATGTACAGACTACAGATCCATGTAGTCCTTCAGCTGTGCAGGCGACCAGGCAGCAAGCTGCATCCTTCCCTGCCACAAGCACCTACAGACCATTCAGGAAAAGGGCTGCAAGTGGAACCTGAAATGAGAGAGACTGGCTTCAATCTCCCTTCATCGAAGGCAGCAAGAAACTCTTGCTGAAAATGCAGACAGAAACATCTAAGGGGACACTGCAATAGAAGATGTTGTTTCCATCCGTAGAGCTTTGCAGTCCTCTATATGGTACTATCCCTTCACCTACCGGCAATACTCAGCATTTCACAGCAATATTTGTTTTGTGAAATATAGCCTTATAACATAAGGATGAGAATTTTCCACCACTTTACCAACTGATGGAATCTGACTTCATAGTTTAAAAACAAACAAAACTTTCTTTTTAAGCTTATAAACCTGACATCACACTAAGGCAGTTTCAGCTCCATGTTCAGTCACTTGCGTGTCTCCTAGCTGCAATTAGGTCAGAATTTCCCATTTTAATCTTTCCTGAAACACAACAGTACATCCACAATCACAAATTTCTTACTATTCTATTCTTCCCTGCACAAATCCCCCTCCAGAGTGTCTGGCCACAATTCTTCTGAGCCTGCAGGAAATGGCACAAGCCAGTCTGAGCCTGTCCTTGCAACTATATGCACACAGTGGTTTTAGTGAGCAGTGCTGATTTCATTGGATGCAGAATGCCCGTTTATTTATATCACAAGTTCATACTCTGTTTCTCAGCATCAACACAGATCACTAGTTTCAATGTGTACATTGCAAAAAAATTAAGAAAAAAGAATTGGCTTATCTTTAATTTGAAAGAGGTTTCTGATGCTTTTTTTGAATATTACCACAAAATAAACAGTAGAATTCTTCTCTCTACAAAATAGAGCTATCAGTGTTCAGTTCTGATCCCCAGCAGCACTTACCTTTCATTTGCAAATACACATACAGGAAAACCAGAAACAGCTAAAGGCACCATATAACCTACTATCCTACACCCACTCTCTCTATTATAGCTACGGTGCTTACTCTGGAGCAGTATGTTCCAAATGTTAATCACCGAGAAGCTAATATGCTATCTTGGTTGAGAACTGTGATGATTTTGCCATACTTCCAGTTAGATCTATAAAGTCGTACTGTTCAATCTTGAAGCTTTCAGAAACCTCTGTAACCTGCAGAGGTAACAAGTAATAATCTGACAAGGAGGAAAATTAGCTTCTCCAGCAAGTATTGTGCTGTTCCAGGCTTTAATGAACTACATAAAGGTGATCAATAAACTTACAAAAGCAGCCAGCAGAAGTCCCCCATAAAAACAGGGAAAGCAACATGACTGCTAAACAAACACTGTATTTTATTTTTTCTGGGGGGAGGGGGTGTTGGATTGTTTGTTTGGGGTTTTTTTCTCCAGATTCATCTGAAGGCCAGGAATCTTCCCTGCTGCATCGTGAACAGATTGCTTCTCTTCCACCTCTGGTTTTCTTACCGACCTCAGCCCCAAAGGTCACAGAAGGTGGAGCCCTTAGGCTGTCTGACTCATTAATAATCACACTTGATTATGTTTGCTTCCAGAAAAGAGAAATACTAGGAATCAGCCCACTGATCTTGGATTTGTTAGGCCTGGTTAGAAGAATTCACACAGTGTTTGAAAACCTCGTCAAGTTTCACCTTCAATCCTTTGTCTACTCTTCTTATCCTACAATTTTACACCACACGGTGAATAGCCATCAATTAACTTCAGAAATCCAGAAAAAAAAACCTTAGTATTTATTTAAAGGTAAAGTAGTCTACACAAAGGAAGCAACATTTTAACTTCTCTTCCATTGTAATTTCCCTGTTGCACTATGAAAATCACCAACAGACTCAATTTCCATAGATTTTTGTGTTTGACATGATAGGTGAAAACCCTACACCTTTTAAGCCAGTACACAAAAGCATGATTTTAACAACACCTGCAAGAAATTAAAGAATAGTGCAGTGGATTTTACAGCAATGCTATGATCAATCTTCAATTCTGGATCCTTGCAATGACACAAATTCAAAAAAGGCACCTTTTCTCCACCTTTAAACCAACTTAAGTATGATACCTGTTAATTCTTTCTGAAGATACGTATTTCATACTCCTTGGTCGTATTTACCAAGTCCCAGTTTCTGGAAATAAGTGATCATCTGAGAATTAAGTGATCATCTGAGACATTTGAGACACCCTTCTCCCTTTTCCACCTTGAGAGTTTTGGGGTTTTTGTCAGTGTTTTCCTTGTTTGTTTTTAAATCAACATCTAACAAGTGAAAGTTATCTGTAGAACCCTATAGATGGGCAAGCTAGGGCAAACTGTTACCAGCCTTGTCATTCAGGGCTTATACCACACTGCATATGGTGACACAACCAGTCAGGATCCCACTTCCTTTTCTTTGGAGCAGGTTGCCCGGAGAGTAAGAGGGACAGTACTGAGGAGCTGGTAAACTGAGCACATTCATCCACCAAGGAAAAACTGGAAGTTCCAGCATTTCACACATCTCTGCCACCAGTCAGATGATACTGATTCATATGCATATCTTTTTAAATAAAACACTTGCCGCAATGACTAGCTCAATGGGAAGCAATTCTTTATGCAGCAAAATGCTGCTTTTCTGAGAACAACAAGAAAAAAAAAAATTGTCTGTAGCTCTGATTTCTATTGAGGAGAAAATATTGATATGGATTGTCATTGCTCATAATTTCAATCATTGCGGATCACAACTACCACTGCTGCAAGTACTTCTATTTGGATTTCACTGGGGTGTCTTGCTATTTTTCCCCTAGGTGAAGGAAGACCAGGAAACAACAAGTAATTTTATCCTTCAACATGTGAATACCTAACAACTAGTAGTTTCGCTAGCAAAGTACATCTAAAATAATCAGGCAGTTTACAATTCTCATTTTAGCCTTCCTAAGAAGACACATTTGCAAAGCAAATGCTAAGCCATTTGTAAGACATGCATGCTTAAAATGTTCAGGAAATTCACTTGTCCAAGACAGCTGGATATACTAAGTACATCTTGAAGTTCAATTCATTTGAATAGCATTCCCCCAGTAAAACTCTTGCCAGGACAGACTCTGAGGCAAGCAACACTAAAGGGCTTTTATCTTTCATCACTTCAGCATTATTGAAGTTTTCAAATACTCTTCATTCAACAGGGATTTCACAGAATCATAGAATGGTCTGGCTTGGAAGGGACCTTAAATATCATCTAGTTCCAACTCCCTATGTAGGGACACTTCACACTACACCAGATTTCTCCAAGTCCTATCCAGCCTGGCCTTTGAAAACTGCCAGGGATGGGGCAGCCGCAACTTCCCTGGGCAACCTGTTCCAGTGCCTCACCATCCTCATAGTGAACATTTTTTTCCTAATATTTAATCTAAATCTCCCCTCTTTCAGCTTAAAGCCATTACCTCTCATACTACCGCTACAGGCCCCTGTAAAATCTCCCTCCAGGTTTCTTGTTGGCTCCTTTCAGGTACTAGAAGCTGCTCTAAGGTCTCCCCAGTGCCTTCTCTTCTCCAGGCTGAACAAGCCCAACTCCCTCAGGCTGTCTCCATAGCAGAGATATTCCAGCCCTTGGAGCATCTTCGTGGCCCTGCTCTAGACTGCTCCAGCAGGTCCACATCCCTGTTTGTGTTGGGGGACCCAGAGCTGAACACAATACTGCAGGTGGGGTCACATGAGAACAGAGAAGATGGGAAGAATCACCTCCCTCTTTCTACTTGTCACACAGTTGGCTTTTCAAAGCAAAGTAACTTTGTAAAGAAACAAAGTTTTAAGAAAATGCCATAAAAAGCAGAACAGGAGGCATGGAGCAAAGGAGAACTCGCTAGCTGGGAAATGTGAATTTCATGAAACCTTTTCCAGTGCTGTAACTCTTTGAGAGATCACACTTTGTGTGGAGAGCTACTATGAACTGCATTAATTCCAGGCAAATTCTCAAGATGCACCATATGTTAAGCGTGCTTTTCATCATACTGCACCTACAGACTTCAATGGAAACATGCAGAACGCGGAAAGTACATCAAATGTAAGCAAATGAAAGGGGTAAATAACCAACTTTGTATACAGATTAGCCACGTGATAACATCAACACTTTTCTCCTTAAACATGTCCCTATCAGAAAAGGCATCAAACACAATTCCTCTATAGATCTGGTCCAACTTTTCACCCATGACCCTCTATAAAGATGCTGGGGCCAAAAATATAGATAACACACCCACCAATTATGCTGTATCTGCTCTTGAGAAAGAGAAGGCTTTTGCTGTAGCTTCACATGCACTTTAAATTGGCATAAAAACAGGCACTGAAGAGGCTCTCCTCTAATTCAGCTACTCCTGCTCACCCCACCCTTCTGCTGCTAGCATTTTTGTGGGTATGTGGTGAGCTAAGCAATTAACTTTCCAGAGTTAAAACCCAGCTCCCCATCACAGACCCAGTTTACCACGGGGTTAACACGAATGTGGAATTACCTCGTTCATTACCAATGCTACCTTCTACCCACTTGAAGTGCACAGAAAACTGCAGTCTCAGAGACACAAAATCTCCAGGCTGAGTCTTCTTGTGAACACCCCTGTGAGTCAGAAAACAAGAGCACGGTTAAGAGAGCAAACCACACTTGGCTAGTACTCTTGGCTAGCTGCTCATCTTGTTATAGAGACTGATAGTTCTCTGGGCATGAGAAGGAACTCTAGTCCACTTCCTCCACTACCCTGCAACTAAGACATGCTGCTGTCAACCACATTATAAACTTTTCACTTCTTGGGTTAGCATCACAATCTGGCTTAAATGCAAGTTTTGACTAGTCGTTAGATCTGTTAAGTCATCTGGTAAACCTAATCACCAATACCCAATTGCACAGTGACCTCACATCAATAAATAAACAGAACCTACTTTACATTAATGGTGGATGTACTAGTTCTGCTGTGGTCAGATGAAGAAATTAAACATTGTGGTCAAAACTATGAAAAACATAAATGCATAAACCAATGCATGTTTAGTCAGTTATAGCAGACAGCATGACAGACAGCAAAACCACATTTCCACGCCTGTTTTTTTGCCCTCGGGTCATTCTATGGTTTACCGAAATGCAGCCCCTGGGCTTATTAATTTCATGTTTAGTCTGCTAGGTCTGTAATCTTGACACCCTTTTAATCAAAAAGGTTTCAGGAAAGCACTTATATGAAAAATACCCATTCAAATCTTACCATTTTTACCCACAAAAATACACAGAGGCTGTACCTATTTTGTTTTATGAGACTCTGTTTTGCACAAACTATTATAATTATTCCTTTTCATAACAGTAGCTTCCCATGACAATTGAAGACTTAGTTGTGCTATTCTGTTTGCATCAGAAATTTGCCAAAATACGAGAAAGGAAACCCTAAAGTCATTGAACTACCTACTGACTGTAAACCTGTTTGTGTAAAATCACTGTTTGTTTTTCACAAAGACAACAGAAAACAGTGGGGAGGAGAAGGCAAAACAGGTTTGATAACTAGTGGATATCTCAGATTGTGTTTCCTTTGAGCTTCAGTGAAGAGAAAAGAGTAAGTTGGAAAATATTAACCTTTGCTATAAAGGGAAGGCAGTTCAAAATGACTGATGTCTTTACTGAAAGAAGTCAGTTCACTACTGCAACATACTACGCTGCATAGGTGAAAGCAAAGGAAAGAGAAGTACAAAAAGAACTATTTTTTAAGTCATCAACAAGATTAGGCAAACCAGCTTAGTTTTCAACAGTGAGGATCACAGCTTTGGTTGAGTCTTCGCTCCTTGGTGTATGAATACCCCACACATGTGAGAAGCTGTAAATGTAGTTTTGATCCTAAATGCAAGTCGGACTTCAGAAGAGAAATACCAGTGTGAGGGTTCTCTTCAGCATAATTACAGGAGGAAGGTTTGACAGCAGGTACTCTCCACTGAAACACTGCTCTGCTTTTCCCCCTTGGTGAAACAGTGGGATTTAGATGGTAAAGTAGGTCACCGTCTCTATCCGAGAGCCACTCTGCCACTATGTTTCTTGGTTACCCTTCCTCAGAAGGGTGCCAATTTTGGAGGCAGAACAGATGTGAATTTAGCAAGACTACAGTATTTCTGAGTGTCTAGTCTAGCTTAGTCAGTAGAGCTGCAGAAAGCCTAATTTTCAACCATATCAAATGGGACACGCCATGACAAAATAGGAAATTTTGTTTTGGTCTTTCCCCAGAAATCCCACCCAGGTAAAAATGGAGTATCATCCCATTTTCCAGATGGAGAACAGAGGTTGGATAGATTACCAAGGGCAAACTTCCCTAATACAAATCAAAGCATGGACTACATTACCACTGAAAGGTACATCATTGGAGCATGCTAATTGCTACTGAGATGGAAAAGACAGCAGAATTTACATGAGAGGGAAAACGAGGACAAAACTGCCTTGGGAAAGAGCACCCTGCCGCAAGCATTGTACAATCAAGAGATAAACACAGTCACTTCTAAGTGACTCCCATGTAATAATATTTCACCTCCGATTTCTTAACATGCTGCTCTTCAAACACTCCTCTGTGACAAGGGTTATGCTTCAAGAAATAGTATTACTTCCACTTCCCAGACAGAGGAGCACTGAAAGCCAGAAGTGAAGTCTCCAAAAGGTATGCAGTGGGATTTAAGAAAATAGCTAAGCAGACTAGACATGTAATTCAAGCAAAAAGCCAGAGGCAGACAAACGCTCAAGAAGACTTTCAAGAATTCCTAAGCACAGGGGGGCAACTTACCCATACCCACAGATACATAAATGTACCTTTGCATCTCAAAAAAAAAAGGCACATCATGTATGACAGCTGGACCACCACAAGAATTTAGGAATTAAAATCCCAGACTACAACCCTCCCTCTCACCTCCCCACTCAGATACAATGCAGTGCTGAAGCCAGAAGAAACCAGCATAGCAGTCTCCACCTCCAGCACTGAGGCTCCCCATTAATCCTGCAGAGTCCCCTTTCCAGACATATTCAGAAGAATCTTTGGCTTCACAAGACCAAGCTCCTTGGCATTCAGCTCAGCCCTGTAAACACACTGCCCCTGCAACTCTCCGAACTCAGTGCTCTTCAGCCATGACCACCAGAGAGCTGAAAACCACTGCCAGAATCATTCCCACATAACATACAGCAGCAGCACATTTAAGAATAAATAAATAAAATGGTGGAGAACAGGTAGACTTCTAAATAATAACTTAGTGGCTAAAGAGTCTAATCACAGCACTATATACAACACTTTAATTCTTTCTCTACTTCTCCTTCCCACCTTCTAGGAGAACACCCTGTTTAATAAACAGCCTCCTGTAAACTCTGATTGAGAAATACTCCCAGTTCTTCCACTGGAGAAAGAAAGACCCTTTTATTATTGTACATGAAATATAACCATAGGCTAAAACATGTAAATTAGGGTTTGGGCAGGGACTGGAACCCTGCACAGCTTCTTCAGCTAGACAGAGTCTTTCCAGGATAACAGCACACCATGCATCACTCCTCTTTCAGCTCTACTGAACCATTAAGGATTTCATGCAGCCCAGAAAGTTTTCCGCTGTGTATCCTAGTCATTCTGCTGAGAGAGAAGAAACATTGGTCTCACCAGCAGACAAACCAAGAGTTCTGCCTTCTGCAGTCTTTTTGTTAATTTTTTTGTTTAAGAAAAATGTGCACTATGTTTACAATAAAGTTTAGGTGCCACTGATTCAGAAACTACCAAGGCAAGGCATGTCCTGGCTGCACCAGCTCTGGTGTCTCAGCCTTTAAGCAGCAAGAGGTTTCAGACACACCCATGACCTCAACACTTCCTGCACTTCCTGGTGAGTTACCCTCTGTACATGCTACATTTCTTTGGCTCCATGCTGAATCCCTTAACATGCCTAAACACTGCAAGCATCATGCTGTCCTCATTCAGCTGGCCCTACAGCATCGCTCCTGTCTCACTGCCTACAGTAATCAAAGCAGCTCATCCAAGGTTCCATAGGAAGCCCAAAAACCTGCCCCTGGATCCCTCCAAACCCCGGAGCCTGGTAGTTGCATCCTGTCCACTGGGAGTCTTTTCCTTCACATTAATACAGAGAGGTATTTCCTGCCCCTATGGATTTTCAGGCTCTCCAGGTTCTGTCGCAGGCTTAAACAAATCTTAATACAGTGCATACTTACAGTGGCATTTTCCTTTGAAAACACGTAAACTCAGATTATCCCAGGATTCTTCTCACCCACACAAAAAGACTTGTTAAGAATCACTGCTTTATAAAAAAACACACACCCCAGTTCCAAGTGGAAAACAGAGCTAAGTAAATAACAACTAAACAAAGTATAAAGCATCACTATTTCACACATTCGCACGGCCTATATGCTCATTTGGCTGAAGGCCGCATTTGGAAAAACTTGTTGCATATGTGAAGAAGCTGGATGTTTGTGTCCGCAAAGGAGAATCTTCTGTCTTTCTACAGAGGTAGGTTTTTAAAGTGTGCAATAGCAAGGGTACTAATGTTAGTTTGAAAAGCATCTTGTACATGTTTCAAAACCCACCTTCAAGTGGAAACCTACCACCTCAGAAAAATAACACCGCACAGGTGTGCCTGTGCCTCTTCTTGTACAATCTTGTAGAGCTGTTGCTCTTTGCTTCTCTATCTGTATGATCAAGCCTAAGTACAACTGTCATCCTCAGCGAAATATGGTTTTAGAAGAGATGTCAGAAACAAGCCATTTCCCAGAAATTTCCAGGAGCCCACAGGCACAGAACTGTAAGACTTTTTTCTTATGCTTGCCTGCAAGTGAACAGGATGCATGTTTTGGTGTCACCAGTCTGCAGACAAAAGCCAGGGACTGCTGTGAGAGGGAAAAGAACCGAGGATCCTGTAGAGATGCATAGAAATGTCTTTCTCCTAATGTTGTCCACATTAAACACACATTATTAACTTTGTTTTCCTTAACAGCTATCTCTACAAGCACATGGAAGTGAAGAGGTGCAAAGGAAGCAGGACATCACTCTTGAATTAATTAAACCAAGAGCTGATACACAATTTACTTTTCACGAGTAACACCTCTATATTTGCATATGGGCAAATACATAACAAGTAACTCTGACATAAGAAGTCCTCTGATGTTTGGAGGAGATGGTGCTTATTTCATTGATGATGTTTTGAAGCAACAAATACGCAAGAAACTCTCACCAATGCTTAGATTTTGTTGTTGTACTTGTTGCTTAGGACAAGACTGAGAAAGAAAACGTAACAGTTTGTCCCCAGAAATTAAGAAGGACTGACAAAAACTGTAAATAAGCAGCGTGCTTAGACTGCAACAGCTTTCTACAATTAGGACAGAAAGCCTAGTGGTTAAATTGAGTAGAAGAATACACATACTATCCTTTGTTAACCCACTGACACAAACATACAGGGTATATTTTATGCAGAAAGTCTTTCCAAACGTGTGTTATTCAAATGCTATGGACTAATATTTTAAGAAGAGGCGCCGACTTTGTATCTTGTCATGTTTTATAGAATTACAGAAAGCAGAGAGTAGTGGTGGTGTAGCTGACTCTCTTTTACACGAGCACAGTGAAATCTTTCAAAGGGGGCACTGTGAAAGTGGATGGCTGTCATATAGAGTGAATGGTACTGCAGGGAAATAAAGAGACATGAAAAGAAAACCAGAGCTCCCTCCAATCATTCCTTGTTCTCTGCCTCCTTCCTCAAAACAAAAATCCAGCATAAGCATTTTGGTCAGCTCTGGCCTTATTCTCTTTGCCTTCCTTCTCCAAATGTTATCACACAAGCACCCTCTTCCCATTTCCAACTTTTATCTCCAAATACAATGAATAGAGTAGCAGGCAGAAGGACAACTCAAGCATCTTTAGTGTTATCTCCTGGTAACCTCTGTGGCATAAGGACGAAGAAAATCCCATAGCAGTTAAGAAACTGCTGGACCTCGTTAGAGAGCACACACAGGTTTGGAAGGAGTCCTCTTCCCTCCATTGCAAAGACATATTCATTCAATATTCTGTGATTCTCTAGAGCCTCTCATCTAATAATGGATGTTAACAAATTAAATCTTAGATCACTTCCCGTCACGTAAATATCCTCACTACTTCAGAGGGAGACAAAGGCACCGAAATGCTAAGGGGCTTTTCACAAAGTGCTTCAGAGCATGAGCGTGCAGACAGAGAAACCACAACTGGTAATCTGTCACAGGCTTTAAATTAAAAACAGTCTCTTTCCCAGATCCAAGGCAGACAGGGCCCTGGGTAGGCACCTGCAGCTATCCAGAGCAGAAAACAGGACAGGTATCAATGCTGACTTTTCCCTACAGACCCACAGTGCTTCATGAAGGACAAATACTAACTCACACCCCCCCCATCCTGCGGCTGCTATACACATCCAGCGGAGCCCCTCATCCCTCTTGATGCCAAACCATTGACAAAGCTTGGCTCAACTGCTGGATTCTAAGCATCCAGAGTCCATGCTGCCACTGGCCACTTGGCTATCAAGCAGCGAGATGGTGGCTTGTCCACCTCAAACCCAACACAGGATCTGCCAAGGCAGACAGAAAGGAGGTCAGAGACACTACCAGAGATGCCAACAGAAACCCAGCTCTGCACTCCCTTCAGGGAAGCGGCTTTCATGAAAACACATAGAAAAGTATTGCCAGGTCCACGCCTGGCCCCTTCCCCAAGCCTTAGCTGGGGTACTCTACAGTTATTCTGTCTCCCTTGCATTCATTAACAGGAAAGCTTAATAGGGAAACAACACAGAAGCATTTCAGCTATGAGGCATGGCTGAAAACTCCTTACTCATTCCTGGGGAAAGTTAAAAATGAGGAAAAGTGGTTGTCCAAAGGTAAAAGCTTTCCTCAGTGATTTCTCCATTTTCCCCATGGGTTTAAGAGGTAAAATTTGAATGAAATGCTACATAGGAGTAATTGGCTGACCACCAAATAGAAGTTACTGAGATGGACAGGTTAACCAGATATCTATATATTTCAATCCAGAAGCCCTCAGTTACCTATCTGCATTATAAAGAATGTGCAAAAATAAAGTTCCACCTTTCCTGCCAAGAAGCAGAGTCATTACAAATAAAAAGAGTTATCAAAATGCCTCTTTTCTCTCAACCCCCAGCTAGAAACTCACTCCAATTTCCCTTATGATTAAATAATGCTGTCAGATTAACATGCTAAGTGACAGCTACAGCCATGGAGCAACTGCCAAAAACATCCTGCAACCAGACTTTCCAAACACTGACATCTGTGCACCATCATGCAAGCCTCCCCAAAGCCACTCCGAAGGGGATCCCCACAGCCGCTGCAAGGGGGATCACACTGCGCCAGCTCAGTGGGCTTCAGGTTACCTGCTCTCCCCTTGTTCTCTGCTCAGCCTCCTGTTGCAACCCCATGGACACCCCACAGTGAGTTTTGAGGAAACTCACTGCCCTGAGGACACAGCAGACCCAGGCTAAACCTTTTTGCTCTTGTCCTTGGGTTTAAAACTGTTAGTGTTAAATTTCAATAGCATTTGCTGTCACTGCCTACGGGTACCACAATGTTTCACAAAGTATTTGCAGACCACGTATGTTGGCCCTGCTGCATTTTGATTTGTCAGTCTGAGGTTCAAAGAGGAAAAGACAAGGGGAAAGAGGCCCCTTTGCTTTCCAAATTACTCTTCTGTCATAGTAAATGTGCATCACTGGCTATGCCTGTAACTGAAACCCAGGTGATGTCCCACCAGCAGGATCATCATACCCTCAATACAATGTCATTCCATCACCAGCTACCTAGTCCAAGGGCAATCACTTCTCTCTCGAGTACTGCAGGAGAGGGTCAGAGGGTTTTATTCACATTTGCAAATTCTCCAAACACTTAAGCACAAAGAGAAGCCAAGCACATTAAGCAGACAGAGTAAATACAAGAGAAATGTACTGCATTTAAGATGGAAGAAATAGCAGCATTTTTAGAAACTAAATGCTCTCAATGATCATACACAACCTGCACACAGGACACAACACATGCCAAACAAAACCTAGTGGCACGACCTATTGTTCTGCAGACTCTTTACAGCATGAAGGGGACAGATTTTGATTTCTGCTCAACTGTGAGATGTTCTGCTGAGGTTTTCAAGCAACCACTAGAAAAAAGAAAAGCACACATTCTTCGTGCCAATGTTCCACATCCCAAACATAACACTGAAAGGTTTTTCCTTCTTTGAAGAAGCTGAATCTGATCCAGCAAATGTCAGAAACCTCTGGCAGTGTAAGATCCTGCAGAGAAACCATTTAAGTAGACCAAATAAGAGAGGACAAGCTAGAACATCTCAATTCAAAACTATAGCCTATGTTGCCTCTCCTTCCAATACTGAAAGGGGAACTTCCACCAGCATATCTGTACCATCTTACAATATATAATCCACAAAAACTTAGCAAGCAATTACAGAAAGAATAAGTATATATTTTTAATTTGGTATTATTTTTACCTGGGAGAGAGCACCTCACATATTTCCCAAGAATAAGAAATTACGACAAAAAGTTTCCAGCTGCACCTCATACCCAGCTCCCCTGTCTTTATCATGAATCTTGGGATATTTCACTCCTTACTTACAAAAAACTATTATGGCAGAATACTGGTAAAAACCTAGGAAGCATGAGCCAAGCACAGCCTGACAGCTTAAAATTAGAAGGGAAATAAAAAGAACCCCAAATTTATTAGTTTTATCTCAATGATTAATTTTAAGCCAATCTCATGATCTTCTGGGGACTGGCATGATTTAACATTTGGAGTTGGCAATACAGCATACCATACAAACACATAGCCATAAAGAGACCAATTCAAGTTTACTGTGGGGACTATAACTTTGACATGCCTGACATTTGCACATTTAAACATCTCAGCCATAACACCACAGTGTTCAATACAAGAGCATTATGTACCTGTCCTGGGCGTCGAAAGATGGTTCCTTATGTCAAAATCCTATCCATGCAGGCAAGAAAGCACTATTTAGAGTTCTGTTTATTATTTGTGACATATTACAGTCATATTTTTAAAAAAATATTATTAAAATATATGGATATGTGCTGTTGATATTGTGCCAAAATGCTTTCTGCTACACTAAACTACAGGGTTTGTGCCACCACTAAAATAAACAATATCAAGGGGAAAAAAAAATACTAAAATAAACAATATCAAGGGGAAAAAAAAATACAGAAGTAGTACTTCAAGATACCAGCAGAAATGTAAAAGTATCATTTTGAAAAAGGCAAAAGGTGTAAAAATATACAGATGAACAAGAGAGGCAAACAGATATTCTTAAAACCATTTAATACCTTTTTATCTTAAAGATTAATTTTTAATTCAAACATTCAGTTTCTTTCACAGAATACCATTTCTTGAGTATAGATAGGTTTTGCTTCAAGTGTATTTTCTGTTAGTTACTGTAAGTACTGGTTTATACATCCTGTGTTTCACATTATCATCTTTGTTCTGCTCCTGCTGTGCCTTGTGGCTAAATAGGTTTTCTGAAAGTCAGTGACAAGATGTGCTCAACCTGCAGACAGCAAAAGAGGTGATTTCTGTAACAATTACAATCACACTGCCCACAAACTGGCCCACCTGTCTGATAAACCCAATTCCCTCTTACGTCAACAAGCAGTACATCACATGTTCTCATTTAAAAAAAAAATAAAAATTATAAAAGTAAAACCAAACTGGTCACTCTGAATTCTCAACTTTTTACAGCTTTTGTCACAAAATCTGTTTCCTAGCTTTAACGCGTAGAGTCCACAGTATACACTGTGACTGACATGTGCGAACAACTCCTTCACTTTTTGTAACATACACCAAAATCAGAATCCCTGCCTCAAGGAGCTTACAATGGCAATTATTTCATATGCCTGAATCTTTATGTTTGAAGTTATTTCAGTTCCTAAGCTAAGCAGCCAGACATTTTCAAGCTAGATTTAGTCACCTCTGCAGCCTTAATTCTACTTTCCTAATGTATTTTGCGCACTGGAAGAGGTCCTCTAGGAAAACCAGTAATGAGATCAGTGAGTGTGTAACTGAAACCTGCACCACAATGCACATACACAATGGGGCAGGATCAAGCTTACACAAATGCTGTAAGACTCAAAACACCCCAGCATCCTGATACCTCACTCTGAAATCTACCTGTTAATTAGTTTTTTCTTGTGCTGAATAACCTCAGCACTTTTTTTCTGCCTCCAAAAGGCAGGCAAATCTCGCATCACAAAATGGTGCAGAAGTTATTATATACAAAATGGTGACACAGCTTCCCTCTCCTAGCAGGTACTAAGTTCTGACTGTTAAGCAGGAGCCTTATGGCCAAGTTTCCAGCTGGGCTGGCTGACTCAAGGAGCCAGCAGCCGAGCTGAGTGGGAAGAGGTTTCCCATCCCAGAGGTCCACATCACCTCTCTCTTCCTCTGCTTTCCCTCTCCCTCACTACTGTTCAAAAGGGGCTGGGGCTTTTCACCACAAGGGTGTCACTGAGAGCTTCTGGCATTCAAAAAGAAAGGAAAAAAAAAAAAAAAAAGAAACAAAGAAAAAACAACCTGCAAGAATTTTTTATAGGGGAAGGTGTTAGGCAACCCTAACCACAGGGTCAGCACTGGCCCCCTCTGTAATTACAAACGGGCCCATAAACTAACACAGTCAGTGAGACAGCACTATGGCAATTAGCCTCTTTCAAAGACATGGAAATGCTTTTATGTTTAAGCACTGTAGAGCACAGACTTTTGCCAGTAAAAACAGAGCACATGTCTTAATTTAAAAGTTTGCTCAGCATGCTTTGCGC